>NC_133787.1:43529017-43585185 GCF_003597395.2 Chelonoidis abingdonii | reverse complement strand
TAGCCTCAATACTATCTGGTGGCAGCGAAATAAGATCCAAGCTGGGTATAAGCTTGGGGAGGTTCACAGTAAGCACCCAGATTTTGTACGCTAAGGTCCAGATTTGACCACACTTACCTTCCTTACAAACTTTCCTGGGATGCCACAACCAACCTCTGACTCATGTCTGCTTTGACACTGCAGTCATGCGATCACATCACCCGGTACTGGACTCCCTAATAGAATACCTGTATTTTTCCACTGGGGATGGGGGAAGATAACCACACTGGGAAAAAGAGGGGTTCCCGCCATATGTAAAACCTATTTAAGGCCACAAAGTGACTTAATCTGTGTTCTTTCTTCACTGAATCCCTGCCCAAGGTGACTGTTGGAAACATCTAAGGGTATGTCTACAATGGCAAGTTTCTGCACAACAAGTTATACCACTTTTATTAAATCGCTGGAATTAAATCGCTGTTGCGTGTCCACACTGCTCCTTGTGACAGTGGAGCGTATCCACATTATCAGCTCTTGCAACAGCAAAGAGAGTAGTGCATTGTGGTAGCTATCCCACTGTGTAACTGGCTGCAGGGTGCTTTGGGAAGGGTTTGCAATGCCTCATGGGGCAGGCACAGCGTCCCATGATGCAGGTTTCCCAATCCCACTGCTTCATGGGCATCCTACTACACTGCCAGCTGCGATTCAACTGAAGTGTGTGTGCAGGGGAGCCAGAATGTGTGTATGGTGGGGGAGGAGAGAGACCATGTGTTTTGGGGGACAGAGAGTGTGTCAGCATGCTGTCTTGTAAATTCATACAGCAGGAAGCAACCAGTCCTGAGGCAAGGCGAGGGGGAAACCCTGACAATCAGCCCCCACCTCCCTCTCCAGCTCTCTGCACAGCACAAGCATTACACATTAGTGGTTTGCTTTGTGTCCTGGAACAGATCAGCACAGCATGCAAGGGCTGTCAGAAATGGAGCTTTGAAAGGGGAGGGGACATTTCCGGAGGCCAATTTATTACTTTTTGCGCTGTAATATGTTTAGTCTGCCAATACAGCACCGGAGCCTCTGCGCTTTAAGGCTTATGACTCAGCTAAGTGGTTTTTTTGCAATGCTGCAACTGAGGAGTTTCTGCGCACAAAGTTGTTTGTCAGTGTGTACATCTCAGGAGTTATACCGCAGAAAGCAGCTTTACTGTGCAGTAACTTGCCAGTGTAGACAAAGCCTAAGAAACAAAAAGAGAAAGGGGGGGAGAAGAGCTGAACCCAGGCTGGGAAGATGTCTGGCCTGTGAAAGAAATACCTGGAGTTTTAAGCTGCAAGCAAGAGCAGCTTGTCTTCAAGAACCTCTGCAATCTGCCATAAAACAACATTTAGGGTGAGAAATTACTACTTGTAACCAGTTTCTTTAGTGTATTAAACTTAGTTTGCGTGTGTTTTATTTGCTCAGTAATCTGCTTTGATCTCTTTGCTAACCCTTATTTAAAATCTCTCTTTTTGTAGTTAATAAACTTGTTTTTGTCTTCCAATTTGTGGAATTCATAACTGGAGGGAAAAAAGCTGTGCATATCTTCCTCCACATTGAGGGAGGGAGTGAATTTCATGAGTTTATGCTGTACAGTTCTCTGTGCAGCACAAGAGGATATAATTTTGGGTTTACACTCCAGAGGGGGTGTGTACTTGAGTGCTGGGCAGTTCCTTAGCTGAACTTTCCCATGCAGAGCTGATCTCAGTGTCTGTCTTTCTGCAGCTGGGTGTGTCCCTACCCTGTGTGTGTGCTGAAGGAGGACTGAGGGCCTGGCTCAGCAAGACAGTGTAAGGGAGGCCAATGTGGTACAGGCAGGCTTAGTTGTACTCCAGTACATCAGGTGGCACCCCAGGGAACCCGTCACAAGGTCCATCAATGGCTATTAGGCAAGATGGTCAGAAATGCAACCCCATGAATGGGGCAACACTCATTGTCTGACTGCCAGAAGGGGAAGACACGGGTTAATCATTCCAGTTGCTCTATTATGTACACTCCTCATAAGCTCCGGTACTTGTCACTGTCAGAGACAAGATACTGGGCTAGGTGGACCATTGTCTGCCCCAGTGTGGCTGTTCTTATTAAATTTCTTATTGACTTGAATAGTGCAAAGAAAACTGCTTACTTACAGCTTTCTCTGAGTTCCGCAGGCTAACTGCAGATTGTGTGTTGAAATAGTTCCATTTATTAGTTTCAGTTTTTTTGCCATTCATTTTTACTGAATGCTCCATCAAGCTACCCAGTAGTCACCAAGCAACCTGTTGTTTCAAATGGGGCCCTATTCCTTCTGAGGGCCAGATCTCAGGATTATGAAAAAGCCACCTCCACTTACCTTATCAAGAAGCCTGGCCGTGGTCCTGGGAGGTGGACACTCAACACTTCTCTCCACACAAATAGCATCAAAGAACTTGCGAGTTTCTGTTTTCATAATACAAAATATTAGAGAAGGTGTTCATATAGTCAATTCTTCTCTCCCTCCTCCTCACCTGCAGAATGATCCAGACACAACGAAGGAGGACTGGAATGACTTTCAGTATTTTCTGTCATAATACACTGAGACATACCAGCTAAGGAATATGGTTTCAGCCTTCCAAAGCACTTGAAGGGCAGTATTAATTGCTGCCAATTTAAACTCAAACACAAGATTCCTAATCCCAGACTCTAGATGCTCTGACAACAGTTATAAACACAATCCCACACAGAGAGCACCACTGCAGACAAACAGCCAGTCTCAGCATATATCTTTCTATGTAGATGATCTATCATTTCTCCCAAATACCTGCTCAAACGGAGGAGTTTTGAAGCATGTCCTAATGGTCAACAGATTTGGATCATTTCAGATCAAGGAGGCAGTGGGAGCACACTCCAAAGCTGACAGGTCCTCAAAGAGCATATTTGCCAGCAGCCTTCACTCATAAATCAAGGGGCTCCCATGTTAAGCACTTCTGCTGATTGCAGTAGCATCAGTATCACATAAAGAGAGGGGCAGTCTCTTAAAGTAGGCAGGTCCCAGAGCTATTTCAGGGCTAACAAAACTAAACCAAGCAGCTGAAAAAACCACCAGAAAACCCATGCAGATTCTAGTGCACTAGTGTGACATGATCATGATGAGATTTTCCACTTAAGAGAACTACCATATTCTTCACTAGCTTTAGTTTTCAGATATATTTAAGGTGTAGACCAGTGGTTTTCAAACTGCAGGTTGCGACCCAGTACTGGGTAGTGGCAGCTCTGCTCAGCACTGCTGACTGGGCCATTAGAAGTCCAGTCGGCCGTGCTGCCTGGCTAAGACAGGCTAGTTCCTACCTGTTCTGATACCGTGCTGCACCCCGGAAGCGGCCAGCAGAAAGTCTGGCTCCTAGGCGGGGAGCCCACGGGGCTCTGCGTGCTTCCCCCATCCCAAGCACCGGCTCCGCACTCCCATTGGCCAGTTCCCGGCCAATGGGAGCTGGGGGCAGGTGGAAGAGCTATGCGGAGCTGCTTGCACCTCCGCTTAGGAACTGGGACTTGCTGCTGGCTGCTTCCAGGGCGCAGCGCAGTCCATGGTGCCAGGACAGGCAGGAAGTCTGCCTTAGCACCTCCACTGTGCTGCTGACCAGGAGCTGCCTGTGCCCCAATCCCTTGCCCCATCCCTAGCCCTGAGCCCACCCCAAACCTCTCATCCCTGGCCCCACCCCAGAACCATGGCCCCCTCCTGCAGCCCAAATCCCTCATTGCCGGACCCAGCCCAGAGCTCTGACTCCCTCCTGCATCCCAACCCCCTGCCCCAGCCCAGAACCCCCTCCTCCAACACCCTGAACCCCTCATTCACAGCCCAATCCTGTAGCCCTCACCCCAACCCTCTGCCTCAACTTGGCTCTGTTCAATATCTTCATCAACGACTTAGATGTTGGCATAGAAAGTATGCTTATTAAGTTTGCAGACGATACCAAACTGGGAGGGACTGCAACTGCTTTGGAGGACAGGGTCAAAATTCAAAATATATCTGAACAACTTGCTTAGCCCCCACGCACCACATCCCTCTGAGATCAAACCGGTAGGATCATAAAAACAAATGCACGTGCGCCATTCTAGGAAGGAACACTCAGTTTCACCTCCGTGTGAACGCCGCACCCCCCTGCCTCCCTCGACCAGATCTATTGGCAGCAAGAAGTCTAGGGTTCATGGTGGCCACAAACTAAATATGAGTCAAACATAATTGCCAAAAAATCAACTAGATTCTGTATGCTTCACAGCCCGCCCCCCCCCCCCCCCTTTGTTAAACAGACCCACGAAGTTTCTTTCCGCTACTCTCTCTGGCTAGGCCTCAACTGGACCTCTCTCGTGCTCAGCTCTGGCACCGCATCAAGAAAGATGTGGAGAAACTGGAGAGGTGTCCAGAGAAGAGAACAAGAATGATTCAAGGTCTTATAATATGACCTAATGAAGGTTAAATGGCTGAAGAATTGGGTTTCTTTCGTTGGAAATAGAGCACACGAGGGACATGCTAGCGGTCTACGTATTCTAAAAGCCCGTTCATCAGGGAGGAAGGGAGAAAACTTGTTCACCTTACCCTCCCCTCCCGCATAGCACCGCACCCTGGCTTAAACGTCAGCAAGGAATTTGTTGGACATTAGGAAAAGTTCCTAACTGTCAGTGGTAGTAAACCTGGAATAACATATGCCAGGGAGGTGTGGAATCTCCATCTCCGGAGATATTTAAGAGTAGGTTAGATAAATGTCTATCAGGGATGGTCTAGACAGTATTTGGTCCTGCCATGAGGGCAGGGGACTGGACTCGATGACCTCTCAAGGTCCCTTCCAGTCCTAGAGTCTATGAACTCTGTTAGGTTGCGGGTATCAACAATTTTCTTCAATTGAGTCACCAGAAAAAAAGTTTGAAAGCCACTGGTGTAGACTGAGGTATAGTGTATTATAGCCTTGTCTAGAGGTAGCAAGGCTCACATCTGAGGGAAAAGATCATAACTACCCATCCAAATCATTGCTGCTATTTGATCACCTAAAAGCAGCTCTCCACAACTGTCAACTCAAGGGACAAATGGCATATCAGTTGGCAGCCCCAAGGGGTTTTCTGTGATTCAGCCTGTCACACACTAATCATTACCAGATACAGAGGGTCTTCTCTGCTCCCTAAGAGACAGATGAAACAGAGATACAGCGCTGGGTGTCAATGCAGTGAAAACACTTCAAGCCAGGCCTCCTCACTAACTCTCCAAACAGTGTCATGTATACACAATCAAGTCTTAAAGGCAATAAAGCAGAACCTTGCTGACCCTTACAAGAACCTGCAGGGCATCAAGACTACACTCTGAAATCTTGTAGTTAAATCAAACAAAACCTCATTTACTCAGCTCACATGCAGATCTGAGCAGACCACCACCTTATAATAAACAGTATTGAAGGCAGCTTATACATCAACATGGACTGGAGGCTAGAGGTCTTTGCCCCATAATAGCGAGGGGGAGATGAAAGCACATAGACTCTTCATCTGACCTTCGGTCTCAAAGTGATCAGTTGCTGGAAGTTTCACTCCCAGGATTCTCTCCAGTTCACACACCATGCTGATTTTCCGGAAGGGTGGGGTGAAATCTATCTCACAGGCATGGCCTTCAGGACCATCTGGGTGATAAGTGACCTTGTAACTTCCAGTAATGTGCTTCACCATTCCTGCAAGATAAAACTGCACTTAAAAATCAATGCCATGCTGTATCACATGTTCTCTTCACACTGATTCTTATTCTCCTTTAATTAATATTAGGTTAGGTCACCTGAAAGCAGCTTTTCTGTGATCTCCATCAGGTCATGATAGTCTGCATAAGCCATGTAAAACTCACAGGTTGTGAATTCAGGATTATGAGTCAAATCAATTCCTTCATTCCGGAACTGGCGCCCGATTTCGTATACCCTGTCCATGCCTCCAACCACCAACGTCTAAACAAAAAGAAATCCAGCTGGTCCCATTAGCCTTCTGAAATGAAGTCAAGAAAGTTCTAACTAGCACAAAGTTGCACAAATCTACATTCCCAAGCTTAGCAGCAAAAAAAGAGGTAAAGCAGCACTAAGCAAACCTAATGAAGAATTCTGGTTCAATTATCCTGACATCCACTATTCTCCAATCAATATGGGCCTCTTTCCTGCTCACCTCTTTAGCCATGCTCCACCCCAGCGAGGTTGCTTTTGTCAACCCAATTAATCTGCTGGCCTTTAGTCTAATCCTTACTTCACTCTTATGCTTCACATTTTGGGAAGACAGATAAAGAGTCAGAAAAGTGTGATGCTTAACTCACTGGGGGATCACCTCTCACCTTGTGATAGAGTTCTGGCGCAATTCTCATGTACAGGTTCATGTCCAGTTCATTGTGATAGGTAATGAAAGGTTTAGCCACAGCTCCACCTGGAATAATATTCATCATGGGAGTTTCAATCTGATGAAAAAAAAAGTGTGTGTTAAACCTTAGCTCAAATACTCTCATGCCCCTGACTCAATCATACTCTCCCCTCCATTCTCCATGCTACAACTACTTTGATAATGTGTGTTCAATAAATATTTCAGTTAAAGAGAGAACCTGGCTCAGATGTGAAATCTGTACATTCTATTTATTCATTCACCATCATGAGCAGAGAAATTATTCTGAAAGAAAAGATTTTCCTCCATGTAGTCTATTTAAACCATCTTCTCTATCAAGAGCTTAACAGGAACAACTATATTCTGCACAATTAAGGAGCTGTGGAGTAGGGGAAGGGACAAGGATTGGGCCAAGCTGTTGAAGACATTTGCAGTGATATCACCAACCTCCAGCAGAGAAAGTGTGGCTTCTCACGAAGTCTAAACCTTGTAAAACTACACTGACAAATAGAAGTGAAGTGAAATTATGTACAGTGAAACCCCGGTATAACGTGCCCCCGCAATAACACTAATTCGGATATAATGCGATCTAAGAGGCTCCAGCTACTCCAAGCAAAAAACTAAAAATAAATGTGCCTTCTCCACTGCCTCTTCCCCCCCGTCCCCTCTTCCCCTTTTGGCAAGAAGAGCTGCTCTCCTCCCCAGCTGCTACTTGCTCTTCCTCTGCCCCTTGCACATCTCCCCAAGTGTCTCCCTGCATGGCTGAGAGCCTTCGCTGCTGGAGCAGGCTGATAGCTGGGAGGGATGCTACAGAAACAGTGGCACGAACTCTGCTCTGAATATCAGCAACTCCTCAGGCCAGGTCTACACTGCGACTTTAATTCGGTTTAATGGCCGATATACCGATTTAACGCTGTATCCGTTCACACGACGTTGTCATTAATATCGAGTTAAACGGCTCCTTAAATCAATTTCGGAACTCCTCCCAAACGAGAGGAGTAGCGCTAAATTCGATAGTGATAACTCGGATTAGGGTTCGTGTGGAGCGGTGCACTGTGGGTAGCAGTTCCTCAGCTACATCCCATAGTTCCCACTTCCGTGAGAGCACAGTGCCTGTGTGTGCATAAAACATTGCCCGGTGGTGCTGGGACAGCCTCACCCTCCCTTTGTGAAGGCAGCGGACAACCCTTTGGCGCTTTTTCGCGGAGTGCATGAGGCAAACGCATAGCACGAATCATGGGAACCTGAGATCACAAACGGTATTCTGACCGTTGTCAACACCTCGCGTACTCTCGTGCTGACTTACTGAACAATGAACTGAAAGGCAGGAGGAGAGAGGAGGCAGTATTGCTGAGCGGCGAGGACAGCAGTGACGAGATGGAGCGCAGATTCTCCAATAACCGCTGGCCCCAGCGTTTTGGAGCTACTGCTATTAACGGGGCATCGATACCCATTGAACGCCGAATTTGGCACGGGAAACAAGCACAGACTGGTGGGACCGCATTGTTTTGGCGTGTGGGACGATTCGCAGTGGCTGCGAAACTTTTCGCATGCGTAAGAGCACTTCTTAGAACTTTGTGACATGCTTTCCCCTGCCTGAACGCCGTATACAAACATGGAGCAGCCCTCCCAGTGGAGAAGCGGTAGGCAATAGCCCTTGAAGCTTGCAACGCCAGACAGCTACCGGTCAGTCGGAATCAATTTGGTGGAATTCTATGTGGGCTGCAGTGAGCAAGTAGCCAAAGCATCGTTAAGCTGCTGCTACGAAAGGTTGTGACTCTGGGAAACGTGCATGTGATAGTGGATGTTTTGCTGCAGTGTTTCCGAACTGTGGTGGGCCATAGATGGAACATATCCCTATCTTGGCCCCAGAAACCAGGGCACCCAGTACGTGAACCGCAAGGGGTACTTTTCGATGTGCTGCAAGCATGGTGACCACAAGGACGTTTCACCCACATCCATGTGGGATGGCTAGGCAGGTTCATGACGCTCGCGTGCTTCAGGAGCACTAGTCTTTTAAACGGCTGCAGCAGGGAATTACTTCCCAGACCAGAAAATAACCGTTGGATAGTTCAAATGCCTTAGTTTCCTGGGGACCCAGCCTAACCCTTGATGCCTGGCTCGATGAACCATACACTGGCAGCCTGGACAGTGGTCAGGAGCTGACAACTACAGGCTGAGCAAGTGCGCTGTGGTGGTAGAAGTGCATTTGGCCGTTTAAGGTCGCTGGCGATTCTTACTCGCGTCAGACCTCAGCCAAACCAATGTCCCGCTTGCTTATTGCTGCTTGCTGTGTGCTCCACAATTTGTGAGGACTAAGGGAGGCACATTTATGGCTGGGTGGAGGCTGAGACAATCACCTGGGCCGCTGAGTACGAGCAGCCAGAGAGACCAGGGCGATTAGAAGAGCACACTGGAGCGCTGCGCATCAGAGAAGCCTTGAAACCGAGTTTCAGACCGGCCCGGGTACGGTGTGACTCTGTTTGCTTCCCTGATGACCTCCGCACTGATGACTATTCAGTGTAGAACCACTCTCCCCTTTTAATACAGGTTTGGCGAAGGAAATAAATTCTGCTATCGTTTAAAATCATTTCTATTCTTAAAAGTAATTATGCATCTGTTTAAAATCATGATTTTTCCTTACTAGATTTCCCTGTAAGCAAACCACCCTCCCTTTCGATGTATTCTGTATTACAAAGGAATATAAAAAAAGGCAGAGAATTAGGAAGGTGTCCTGACTGCGTTCTTGGAAGGAGGGGAGGGAAAGTACTACAGCACATTGTAGCGTAATACAGCTTTTCCTTGAACTCTGCAGGGGTGTGGAGGAGTAGGCGGGGCAGAAAGCCTGCCAGCACGCGTTCTTACACGTCTCGGGTGAGGGAGATATGGACGTGGGCTTGCAGGGAGGTTATAAGGGCTGCAGTGGCACTCTGCTACTGTGCTGGCCTTCCTAGGTCCACCATGCGTGGAGGATTTCAGTTAGAACGCAGCGATTCGCCGTTGCTTCTCTCCAACACTGTTTCCTGCCTAGCCCCTTCAGATCGTTCACTGGCATTCCTTTCCGTACTTTGCTAACACATCCTCCAATCATTCTGTTTATCCCTCTCATTGCGTGTTACTTTCAATATTTTGTGAAATTTCTCTCGCGTCTTCTTCCTCCTCCGCCGTATCACAGCACGCCTCGGTGATGGCATGACTCAGAGAAATGGCACTGCATGGGGAAGGCAACCAGGGTAGTAGTATGTGGAAGATACCTTTTCACGAGGCAATGACAGTTCTCTTTCACATAGAACACTATCCACCTTACAGAGCACATGTGATCTCTATACAATCGCATTTTGTATCGTTTAAATATTCAGTGTCGTGGGACTGGTGTGGCACACACCAGCGCGCAGGTACGGCCAACCGTACGTCATGCAACGATGTAAGTGAGGCTTTAAATTTGACTTCTCCGCCGTTCTATTACACAGTGACTATATGATGCCTGCGTCCTATTAAGAGGAACTGCAAAGCCAACCCCTCTTTCATCCACAACAGCGCATGGCTCCTATCGTATACGATCGGTGCTAGTGATCACCCTACATCACCCCCGCAGCGCGTTGCTGGTAGCAGGGAAGAATCTGCTTGCCAGACGCTGAAAACTCGTCGCTATCCCTCCCTCCCATCCCCCGCTCTGGCCAGTAGCAAAATCGCCTGTCTGCCCCCTATTACATTCCTGATGTTCTCAAGGTAACAATGGATGATATCTCTCTCCTGACAATAGCACCGCAGGAGGCAAGATCGTGTGTTATGCCATCGCTTCAGTGCAATGCCTTCAATGCCTGCAGTACCAAATGTCTTGCAAAATGCATGGCCGTGAAAAGTTACCTACTATGGGGGACGGAGAAGGCTGTCTTGGCCAGAATGTTGTCATATAGCATAAGGGTTTTGTAGTTCCTCCACGATCGATCAGGGAGATAATTTGGAGGATTTTCGCTCCATCCCCAACATGTTAACGAAATTTTCTGTAACGTAATGGCGGCGACTGCGGCAAAAGCCTGTGTCAATGTGATCTAAAAAACCGTCTTTGTTTTAATCCGTGTTTGGTACAGAATGAAGGGACACTTACCGGAGGTCGCTTCCATGGCTCACTGTATGGCTTCTCGCTTGGGGCGCAGGACTGTAATTCTTGGGTCTCAAAAGATCCTGGTGTTTGGGGTTTACGGACTGCTGTGTGCTATCACCACGCCTCATCTTCATCCTCAAATTCGTCCCTCCTCTCCCCCTTGGCTACCATCCTCAGAAACACTTGATATTCAATCCCAAAGTCTGAATCCACGGACAGGGTGGGCACTGGTAGCGCTGAACCCCAAAATTGCATGTAGTTCAGCATAGAAGCGGATGTTTTCGGCTCTCAGAGCCTGACCTTCGTTGCTTCTCTGGCTTTCTGGGAACCCTGTCTAAGTTTCCTTCACTTTCACGTCGGCAACTGAAGGGAGTCTCTGCTGTGCCCTTTATCAGCCATAGACTTTGAAATTCTTTCAAAAACTTCGTCTTTTGGACGCAGTGCTGTGAGCATTGAGTCCTCACCCACGATAGCCATCAGATCCAGAACCCCTTGTGGTCCAAGTGGCGCTTTTTCTTCGATTATCAGAGACTGCATTGTGGACGAGTGCAAATGAGCTCTGGTGGTCACCTGTGTGTGCTGCTGACCCTCACGTGGACAATCAGGAATGGAATTCAAAGTTCGTGGGGATCAGGCTTTTCCTGTTTACCTGGCCAGTGCATCACAGTTAGTGTCCGATGCTATCATGAGTGCCTGCTGACAATGGTTCTGAAACCCAAATGGAGTGGCTCACTTGGGGCAGACAATCGCTCCCTTCTGGTTTCTAAAACTGAGTATGTCCTGCCTGGACTGTCATAGCCCCGACTCCTGCCCCAAGTGCCCCCCCCCCCCCGGTTATGTCCCGAATAAGTCTATGTCTTATTCTTGTATTCCTCATGACTGCATGACAGAATGGGGGGTGCGCCTGCCACAGTACCTGCGGAGGTTGGGAGAGGTGAAGCAATGGTTGTGGTTCTTGCCAGGGGAAACCCTGTTAATCAGCCACGGAGTAGCTGCGCTCTTCTAATACTCTTGACTCTTCCTTCAGAGGAGTAGCCGTGTTAGTCTGGATCTGTAAAAGCAGCAGAGAATCCGTGTGGCACTTTATAGACTAAACAGACATCGTTAGTCTATAAGGTGCCACAGGATCTCTCGCTGCTTTGACTCTTCTTGTAGTCAGGACTGACTCTATTTTAGACGCATAAGGAGGATATCTCAGTGGCAGTGAGTCAATCCACAGTTGCTTTTGCGTTGCGCCCCGGCTGATTTTACGCCAGGGACTACATGATAGCAGGCGACAGTTCAGAGAAGGAGAGATAACCGTCTGTCATTGCCGTTTTCTCTGGCAGTAGACGTACAGAAGACTGTAACCATCTCTGCTATCTTGCAAAAGCAATTGAATGCTGGTCGTGCTAGCGCATCGTGTCGCTCTGTCTCCACGCATCTAGTACACAAATGGTGACGGGAAACAAAAAGCCGACGGTCTCTAGTGCTTGCCGTGCTATTGTTTCTGCAAGGGCAATCCAGGAAAATGTGCGAAAGGACTGTCTGCTGATGTTTTCCCGGAGCAAGGAATGACTGACGAATTTACCCAGAACCCCCCGCGACCATTACATTACATCAGGGCCAGGGAATCCTGGAGACGGAACGGGGTGCTGAGACTCCCACTATCCCACAGTCCTCAGCAGTCTCGTAAAACTTATTTGCATTCTTGGCTTAGCGCCCAGTGTCTGTAGCTTACAACACGGGGGTCTTTTATGGTTCACGGAAGGATTCAGTTTCCTTCCCCTACCCCAGCACGAGAAATTAAAGTTAAATAAAGCATCCTTGAGTACTTACAATGTCAGCACCCTCTTTGTACTGAATGGTACTGATAGAGGCGAATCTGCAGCACTGAAGAGATTAGAGCTTTGCACAGTGGCAGTATCATAACCAATGAAGTGAATCTGAGGTTGATGTATTGCTACTTGAAATCCGCTCCTCTCCTTCCTGGTGGTAGATGTACAGTACTCTCATAGACAGCAGAACGTTACCTGCTCATCTCTTTTTGTTACACCTCACCATATAATGGGACAGACGCGATAATACCCTGGTAAATTTTGAAAGGAAAAATGGGATAACTCATTGGGACAAGTCAATCTGCCCTTTACGGTTAATAAAAATAGTCAGTCCAGACAAGAATGGATACAGTGTATTAAAATCAGTGTAGCACAGGGCAGCTGCTCCGGTGTCAGTATTCACAGAGGGAGCCGCTGCAAGTACGCAACCATTGCTTCCCACCTACCTGGGCTACCACAGCAGTGCCCCCCACCTTGTGCATGATATATGAAGAATGCAATGAATAGAATCACAGAGTAGTTACTGAGATCAAATGAGGGGGAGGGAGCCACCATGGGCTATGACAGTCATGCACTTCAGATCTTTTTTACGCAAGAGAGGAAGGGTCTGATGCAGCTGCGCCCCAGGTGATAAGATGAAGACATACCAGCGTCTGTACCAGTCACTGTCAGAAAAAGGGAGTCATTCCCATTTTACCCGGAGCCCCGGCCACACTCAGCCAAGAGCACTCACGGGGCGGCCGTCTACCCTGGGAGGGGCAGAGAGCGGATACTGCTCTTTCACTGAGCAGCCATCGCGTCTCCCAGCACGCATTCAGTACACAAGAGGTGACATTTACAGTACTCAAGGAATTATTTATTTCACTTTTTTTTACCGGCTGAGAGGGGGAAAACTGACGAGCTGTTTCCGTGACCACAGCAAGACACCGTGTATTACGCTGCGACATTGGCGCGCAGCCAAAAGCCACATCAGTTTTCAGAGACCGCTGTGGAGACTGGTAGCTGTAGTCTCATTACCCCCTCCCTCCCTCCATGACCATCCGTTTGAGTGTCTGGCTTCCGTTACTGTTGTCACGCACCGCTGTGTATCCTGTAGTTTAATTTTCAAAGGTTTGGCATTTCCTGTTCTTTAGCGGCCTCTGATAAAAGAGATTTGTCTCACCAACGGATGACATTCTGCTATCTCCGTAGGTTCCAATGCAGGAGAACTTTGCATTGAACTGCGCATTTTAGCTTCATCAGGGTGTTTGCCCCCCCTCCAGCACGGTAAAAAAAAGTGATAAATAATTCCTTGAGTACTTTTGTAAATGTCATTTCCTTTCTTGTGTACTCGTTATATGCGTGCTGGCAGACGCCGATGCTGCTGCGAAGAGCATTTGTCAACGCTCTTTCCCCTCTGCAGGGGTAGATGGCTGCTCTCTAGTGAGTGCTCTTTGCTGAGTGTGGCGGGGAGCTCTCGGGGTGAAAAATGGGAAATGACCCTTTTTCTGATTAGGGATTGGTAACAGAGCCTGGTAATATGTCCTTCATCTTATCAACTCTGGGGCGAGTTTTCAGCAGACGCCCTTCCTCTCTGAATAAAGAAAAAGATCTGAACTGCATGGAGACTGTATAGCCATGTAGTGCTCATTCACACCTTCATTTGATCTCAAGTACTACTCTGTGAGTCTATTCATGGCCATTCTTCATAACATCATTGCCAACAATGGGGGGGGGGGCAGCTGTGTAGCCGCCAGTAGTGGAATTTTCAATGGTGCGTATCTATGCAAATTGTCTCCCTCTGTGTTTCTGACACAGAGCAGGCTGTTCGCTTAATACCCTTTTCTATTACACTGTATCCTATTTTGTCTCTTTTTTTTTTCTGACATTGTTTTTGTTCTCTATTAACTGTTTTTAGGGCAGGATTGATTCAGTCCCAACGTGAGCTTATTTCCCCCATTTTTTCAAAAAATTTTGAATGACTGACACGGTTATTATCCTGTCTGTCTTCTTTTGGTGAGCGTAAACATTTTTTGGCAGATGGTAAGAGTTTTGTTTTACGACTTGTTATTGTACCATTCTAGCCACCAAGGAAGGGGGATCCGGAGTCGCACACGTGAAGACATAGCAGATGTCATCGCTGTATGGTAGAGAGAATAAATCTCTTTTATCAGAGCTCCGTTAAGAGCAGAAATGCCAAGCCTTTGAAAATAAACTACGGATACACAGCGGTGCGTGACAACAGTAACGGAAGCCAGACACTCAACGGATGGTCATGGAGGGAGGGAGGGTAATGAGCTACAGCTACCAGTCTCCCAGCGGTCTCTGAAAACTATTTGCATTTTTGCTGCGCGCCCAATGTCGGCAGCGTAATACACGTGTCTTGCGTGGTTCACGGAAACAGCTCGTCAGTTTTCCCCCCTCAGCACGGAAAAAAAAGTGAAATAAATAATTCCTTGAGTACTGTAAATGTTCACCTCTCGTGTACTGAATGCGCTGGGCAGACGCGATGCTGCTGCAGTGAAGACAGTATCCGCTCTCGCCCCTCCCAGGGTAGACGGCCGCAGTGAGTGCTCTTGGCTGAGTGTGCCGGGGGCTCCGGGTGAAAATGGGAATGACTCCTTTTTCTGACAGTGGATGGTACAGACGCTGGTAACTGTCTTCATCTTATCACTGGGGGTGAGCTTCATCAGACCCTTCCTCTCTTGCGTAAGAAAGATCTGAAGTGCATGGACTGTCATAGCCCCATGGTGGGCTCCTCCCCCTCATTGATCTCAGTAACTACTCTGTGATTCTTATCATGGCATTCTTTCAATATCATGCACAATGGGTGGGGGCACTGCTGTGGTAGCCCAGGTAGGTGGGAAGCAATGTTGCGTTACTTGCAGCGGCTCCCTCTGTGAATACTGACACGGAGCAGCTGCCCTGTGCTACACTGATTTTAATACACTGTATCCTATTCTTGTCTGGACTGCCTATTTTTATTAACCGTAAAGGGCAGGATTGACTTAGTCCCAAGTGAGTTATCCCATTTTCCTTTCAAACTTTACACAGGTTATTATCGCGTTCTGTCCCATTTATTGGTGAGTGTAACAAAAGAGATGAGCAGGTAACGTTCTGCTGTCTAGCAGTAGTACTGTACCATCTACCACCAAGAGGGGAGAGGAGCGGATTTTCAAGTAGCAATACATCACACCTCAGATTCACTTCATTGGTTATGATACTGCCACTGTGCAAAGCTCTAATCTCTTCAGTGCTGCAGATTCGCCTCTATCAGTACCATTCAGTCAAAGAGGGTGACTGACATTGTAAGTACTCAGGATTGCTTTATTTAACTTTCATTTCTCGTGCTGGGGTAGGGGAAGGAAACTGAATAGCTTTCCGTGAACCATAAAAGACACCGTGTTGTAAGCTACAGACACTGGGCGGCTAAGCCAAGAATGCAAATAGTTTTACGAGACTGCTGAGGACTGTGGGATAGTGGGAGTCTCAGCACCCCGTTCCGTCTCCATGATTCCCCGGCCCTGATGCTAATGTAAGGTCGCGGGGGTTCTGGGTAAATTGGCGTCAGTCATTCTTGCTCCGGGAAAAATCAGCAGACATCCTTTCGCACATTTTTCTCCTGGATTGCCCTTGCAGAAACAATAGCACGGGCAAGCACTAGAGACCGTCGGCTTTGTTGTTTCCCGTCACCATTTGTGTACTAGATGCCGTGGAGAGCAGAGGCACTCGGCGCTACACACCAGCATTCAATTGCTTTTGCAATGATGCAGAGATGGTTACCAGTCTCTGTACGTCTACTGCCAGAGAAAACTGGCAATGACATGACGGTTATCTCTCCTTCTCTGAACTGTCGCTGCTATCATGAGTCCCCTGGCTAAAATCAGCCGGGGCGGCAACGCAAAAGCAATTGGGATTGACTCACTGCACTGAGTCAATCCTCCTTACTGCTGTCTAAAATAGAGTCAGTCCTGACTACAAGAAGAGTCAAAGCGCAGAGAATCCTGTGCACTTATAGACTAACGATGTCTGTTAGTCTATAAAGTGCCACACGGATTCTCTGCTGCTTTTACAGATCCAGACTAACACGGCTACTCTCTCTGAAGAAGAGTCAAGAGTATTAGAAGAGCGCAGTACTCCGTGGCTTCTTAAGGCAGGGTTTCCCCTGGCAAGAACCACAACATTGCTTCACTCTCTCCCAACCCTCCGCAGCTACTGTGGCAGGGCCCACCCCCCATTTCTGTCAGGCAGTCATGAGGAATACAAGAATAAGAAACTAGACTTATTCGTGACATAAACCGGGGGGGGGGGGGGCACTTGGAGGCAGGCAGTCGTGGCTATGCAGTCCAGGCAGGACATACTCAGTTTTTAGAAACCAGAAGGGTAGCGATTGACTTGCCCCAAGTGACCACTCCCAATTTGGGTTTCAGAACGCATGTCAGCAGGGGCACTCATGATAGATCGGACACTAAACTGTGATGCACTGGCCAGGTAAACAGGAAAAGCCTGATCCCCACGAACTTTGAATTCCATTCCTGATTGTCCACACCGTGAGGGTCGCAACACACAAGGTGACCACACGAGCTCATTTGCACTCGTCACCAATGCAGTCTCTGATAATCGAAGAGAGAGCGCCAGCTTGGACCACAACAGGAGGTTCTGGATCTGATCGCTATCTGGGTGAGGACTCAGTGTCACAGCACTGCGTTCCAAAAGACGATGAAAAAGTTTTTGAAAGAATTTCAAAGTCTAGGCTGATAAAGGGCACAGCAGAGACTCCCTTCAGTGCCGAGTGAAAGTGAAGGAACTTAGACAGGTTCCCAGAAAGCCAGAGAAGCAAACGGAAGGTCAGGCTCTGAGCCGAAACATCCGCTTCTATGCTGAACTACATGCAATTTTGGGGTTCAGCGCTACCGTGCCCACCTGTCCGTGGATTCAGACTTTGGGATTGAATATCAAGTGTTTCTGAGGATGTAGCCGAGGGGGAGATGGAGACGAATTTGAGGATGAAGATGAGCGTGGTGATAGCACACAGCAGTCCGTAAACCCAAACACCAGGATTTTTGAGACCCAAGAATACAGTCCTGCGCTCCAAGCGAGAAGCCATACGTGAGCCATGGAAGCGACCTCCGTAAGTGTCCCTTCATTCTGTACCAAACACGGATAAAAAAGACCGGTTTTTTTAGATCACATTGACACCAGGGCTTTTGCCGCAGTCGCAGCCATTACTGTTACAGAAATTCTGTAACATGTTGGGGATGGACGAAAATCCTCCAAATTAATCTCCTGAATCGATCGTGGAGGAACTCAAACCCTTATGCTATATGCAACATTTCTGGCCAAGACAGCCTTCTCCGTCCCCCATAGTAGGTAACTTTTCACGCCAGCATTTTGCAAGACATTTGGTACTGCAGGCATTGAAGGCATTGCACTGAAGGCATTGCAATAAACAACCGATCTGCCTCCTGCGTGGCTATTGTCAGGAGAGAGATATCATCCATTTGTTACTTGTAGAAACATCAGGAATGTAAATAGGGGGCAGACAGGGCGATTTTGCTACTGGCCAGAGCGGGGGATGGGAGGGAGGGATAGACGAGGTTTTCAGCGTCTGGCAGCAGATTCTCCCTGCTACCAGCAACGCCTGGCGGGGGTGATGTAGGGTGATCACTAGCACGATCGTATACGATAGGAGCCATGCGCTGTTGTGGATGTGAAAGAGGGGTTGGGCTTGCAGGTTCCTCTTAATAGGAGCAAGGCATCATATAGATCACTGTGTATATGAACGGCGGAGAAGTCAAAATTTAAATAAGCCTCACTTACATCGTTGCATGACGTCGGTTGGCCGTACCTGCGTCTGTGTGTGTGCCACACCAGTCACCAGACACTGAATATTAAACGATACAAAATGCGACCTGTATAGAGATCACATGTGCTCTGTAAGGTGGATAGTGTTCTATGTGAAAGAGACTGTCATTGCTCTGTGAAAAGGTATCTTTCCACATACTTATCACCTGGTTTGCCTTCCCCATGCAGTTGCCACATTTCTCTGAGTCCTATGCCATCACCGAGGGCGTGCTGTGATACGGCGGAGGAGGAAGAAGAACGCGAATGAAATTTCACAGAAATATTGAAGTAACACGCAATGAGAGGGATAACGATGATTGGAGGATGTGGTAGCAAAGTACAGGAAAGATGCCAGTGAACGATCTGAGAGGCTAGGCAGGAAGACGTGTTGGAGAGAAGCAACGGCGGATCGCTGCGTTCTCAACTGAATCCTCTCCACGCATGGTGGGCTTCAGGAAGGCCAGCACAGTAGCAGAGTGCCACTGCAGCCCTGATAACCTCCCTGCAAGCCCAGCGTCCATATCTCCCTCACCCAGACGTGTAAGAACGCGTGCTGGCAGGCTTTCTGCACCGCCTACTCCTCCACACCCCTGCAGAGTTCAAGGAAAAGGCTGTATTACGCTACAATGTGCTTAGTAGCCTTTCCCTTCCCCCTCCTTCCAAGAACAGCAGTCAGGACACCTTCCTAATTCTCTGCTTTTTTATAGTTCCTTTGTAATACAGAATACATCGAAAGGGAGGGTGGGTTGCTTACAGGGAAATCTAGTAAGGAAAAATCATGATTTTAACAGATGCATATTACTTTTAATGAAAGTAAATGATTTTAAACGATAGCAGATTTATTTCCTTCGCCAACCTGTAATGAAAAGGGGAGAGTGGTTCTACACTGAATAGTCCATCAAGTGCGGAGGTTCATCAAGGGGAAGCAAACAGAGTCACACCGTACCTGGGCCGTGTGAAACTCGTTTTTCAAGGCTTCTCTGATGCGCGCGCTCCAGTGTGCTCTTCTAATCGCCCTGGCTCTCTGGCTGCTCGTACTCAGCGGCCAGGTGATTTGCCTCAGCCTCCCACCCAGCCATAAATGTCTCCCTTAGTCTCACAAAGATGTGGAGCACACAGCAGCAGCAATAGCAAGCGGGACATTGTTTTGGCTGAGGTCTGACCGAGTAAGTAATGTCGCCAGCGACTTTAAACGGCCAAATGCACTTCTACCACATCCGGCACTTGCTCAGCCTGTAGTTGTCAGCTCTGACCACTGTCCGGCTGCCAGTGTATGCTTCATGAGCCAGGCATCAAGGGTAGGCTGGGTCCCAGGAAACTATAGGCATTTTGAACTTCCAACGGTTATTTTCTGGTCTGGGAAGTAATTCCCTTGCTGCAGCCGTTTAAAAGACTAGTGCTCCTGAAGACGCGAGCGTCATGAACCTTCCTAGCCATCCCACATGGATGTGGGTGAAAGTCCTTGTGGTCCACCGTGCTTGCAGCACTTGAAAAGTACCCCTTGCGGTTCACGTACTGGGTGCCCTGGTTTCTGGGGCCAAGATAGGGATATGTTCCATCTATGCCACCACAGTTCGGACACCTGCAGCAAACATCCACTATCACTGCACGTTTCCCAGAGTCACAACCTTTCGTAGGCAGCAGCTTACGATTGCTTTGGCTACTTGCTCACTGCAGCCCCACATGAAGATTGCCCACTCAAATTGATTCCGACTGACGGTAGCTGTCTGGCGTTGCAGCTTCTAGAGGGCTAGTTGCCACTCCGCTCTCCACTGTGAGGCTGCTCTCATGTTTGTATTACGGCGTTCAGGGCAGGGGAAGCATGTCACAAAGTTCTAAGAAGTGCTCTTACGCATGCGAAGTTTCGCAGCCACTGCGAATCGTCCCACACCGTCAAAACATGCGGTCCCACAGTCTGTGCTTGTTTCCCGTGCCCAAATTCGGCGTCAATGGGTGTATGCCCCGTTAATGCAGTAGCTCCAAAACGCTGGGCCAGCGGTTATGGAGAATTCTGCCTCCATCTCGTCATCGCTGTCCTCGCCGCTCAGCAATAGCTGCCTCCCCTCTCCTCCTGCCTTTGCAGTTCATTGTTCGTATAGTCAGCACGAGAGTACGCGAGGTGTTGACAACGGTCAGAATACCGTTTGTGATCTCAGGGCCAGGATTGCTGTGCTATGAGCGTTTGCTCAATGCACTCCGCGAAAAGGCGCCAAAGGGTTGTCTGCTGCCTTCACAAGGGAGGGTGAGGCTGTACCCAGCACCACCCGGGCAATGTTTTATGCACCATCAGGCACTGTGCTCTCAACCCGGAAGTGGGACTATGGGATAGCTGAGAACAGCTACCCACAGTGCACCGCTCCTCGAAATACCGATCCTGAAATCGATGGTAGCCTTGGACCATGGACATAAGCAATCGATTTTTTGATCGCACTGTGGACGCGCAAAACCGATTTTATAACATCGGTTTTGTAACATCGGTTTAAACTACTTCGAAATAATCGTGCAGTGTAGATGTACCCTCAGTGTCAAACACTGCAATCGGCTCTCTGGGTGGAGGGGAGTCGGCTGAGCACCTTTGTACAGATCTCGAGAGCCGCTCCGGCCCCAGCCTGCCAGGTCCCAAAACTCTAGTTTTCAAAGTCCAAACCCAGCCATTCTCCAGCTGGTTCTGGCTCGTTTAATAGGTTGATTAGCTTGTAATGTCAGTAATTATTGCTATACCTTTTCAGTTACTGTTATGGGCAGTTCGCAAACGCAAGTAGTTTTCTGCCCAAGAGAATCTGACCGGCTTGAAATGGTAAATTTTCGTAACCCTGCTATAACACAACCCCACATTTATTGCAACTGAATTTTTCGGACCCCAATCATTGTGTTATAGTGAGGTTTCACTGTATATGGAAACAACATTAATCAATCCTTCTCAATGTGTCCCATCTGCTCCATTGCATCATTTACACTAAGTTCCTTGGGGCAGCAACTGACAGCAACCAATTGAGAAATAAACATTGAAAGAAGCAGAATGCCTTTACTACCTGAACGCTTCGCAAAAGTACCCTACTTTAAATGTAATGCTTTGGTAAAAGATGGAGTTTTTAATTATTTAAAATTAAGATATAAAATATTGCACCTGAAAAAGTTTCCAGGAGTATAAGGACACTATACAGCTAGAATTGTTAATTTAAAATTAACGGGGGGAAGGGGTCTGTCTGCATGTGTGTCTGTGTGGAGAGACAAGTTCTGGAGCCCAAAAGGAGTTCTACAGTATACAATAGTTTTCAAAACATGTGTCTTGTAGATACGAGCATGTAGGCAGGCAAAATCGACGTGTGATTTTAGTCTCTCTGGGCTGCAGCACTCCCGGAGACTATGCCAACCTAACTTTCACGGAAGCTACATTTTTCAGGTGTTTAAAGGTGCATGAGTAATGGAGTATAACCACATGCCTCACAACTTAGTCTATTCAAGAGTACTATACACCACTAGGCCCAAATAAAGAGCAAAATGCCAGGGAATGGAAGGATCTGCCAGGTACAGAGAGAAAAACGTTTTCTGAAAACAGTCATCAGTGTTGGGAAGAAGGTGATGTGGCATGGCAATTCACCCAAATGAGAGGGCAGGTGGCAATACCAATGATACCCACTCCTCTTTCAAAGGGGCTCCCCAAGATGTGGGCAATTTTACAATTTGGTTAAGCGCCACAAGTGTCTGCCTTGTTCTACCCACGGTCAGGGTTGTGCTGACCAGTCAGCTCTAACCTCCACACAAGTAAAGTAGGGGTTGCAGGCTGCATGTCCCACTGCATTAGGTACAAAGCACCACTAGTGGTCCGGAGCTTGGGTTGCATTAGCAGGAATTAATCCAGCTCTGCTATTCATCTAGGGACTGTACAAAACAAGCACCTTTTTATTCCAACTGCAACCATTTAAAACAGGAAAAAACAAGGAAGATGCGTTTCTCATACTGATTCAGAATGAGGCTCAGGGTTCCAATGGAAGAAAAAAGGTCTGTCCACAACATAGGAAATGGAAGTCAAATGGGGGTCTCTACTGAAGGAAGATTCAGAACGGATCTGAAGTCTGAAGGGAAAGAGTAACTTTTTGTAGAGTTTGTGTGGCAATGCCTTCCCAAGTCACTTTGTATTAAAGACACTGTCTATTTCTCCTGCATGGTAGTTAATTCCCAGCGTGATCACCAAGCCTAAATGGCCTATTTAAATGCTAGTTTACAAATGATTAACTTCAGGAAAATAGGAAACGTACTGTCATGAAGTAATGGCACCTTGACACAGCACCAATCTACTGTGTTGAATATACTGCAGTTCTCAAATATTAATTTGTTATTTCACACAGACAACTCCGCTAGCAGCTTTTGTGCATCCAGCAGACAAAGTGGTTAAAATCTGCAAAGTACTGGGGAGCAAAGAGAGTCATACTTTGAGAGTGGAAGTGGAAACAGGAATTTGGAAGTTGGAAGTATCTAGAAGTAAACTAGTATTTTGTTCTAGTATGTCGTTCTCTGTTATACCTTACAATAAATACTACTTGTGTTTCATGTTAAATTAGATCGACTCTTTTGGAGGGGGGGATAGTCGGGGAGAATGTCCCCTCATTCTCAAGGGTGTTATCTAATAAACTTCAATTATGGAAGAAAGCAATGGGGAAACAAAGATAACGGATAACTTGGGGTTTGCTCAGTCAGAGAAGAGCAACCCTCAGAAATTGCCCTGTCACCTGAAAGGGAGCAGACAAAAGAACAATTAACTCTGTTGCACTTAGTGTGCTTTGTGGCTCCATGGCACAAAATTGATAGACCATGTATACTGAGCCAAAGTCAATATGTATACTTTTCCCACTCCTATGCACATTTTGTATGTGAGGTGGGGTTGGTTTCTCCTCAGGGCTGAAGTGTGGAAAAAACCAGCACACAGAGAGAAGCAAAGTACCAAACCTTACCTCAAGAAAGCCCAACTCATCCAGGAAGCTCCGGAGGTATGTGATGATCTTCGCACGGATTATAAACTTCTGTCTCACATAGTCATTAAGAATTAAATCCAAGTATCTTTGACGAAATCTAGTTTCCTGAAAAAGATGGATAATTTTAGAACAATTTAAATTATACTTATTGCCAAAGAAAAAAAAATAAAACTTGATCTTTATTTGGTGCACTGATACCAATGATACCACACATACAAAACCTGCCAGTTTGGCTTCAACGCCAACACCAGGAGTGGTTGTTACCTTGTCTTTGAGCCCAAAGTGAAGGTGGGGCAACATGTGCAGGCATGGAGAGAGCAGAGAGATTTCCCAGGGAATAACGCTCAGCTCCCCTTTCTTTGTCTTTCCAGGACTCCCCTGAACTCCAATAATGTCCCCCCGACGCAGTTTATTGTTAATGTGGATATATTCTTCCTCTGATTTGTAGTTCCTACAAGTTGAAAAATAAGCACCTTTTAAGCACTTTTTGTCCATAGATCAAACTTTGCTCAGTCTCTTCCTACCCAAAACACTTGAATATTCAAATATCAGAGGAGTAGCCATGTTAGTCTGTATCCACAAAAACAACGAGGAGTCCAGTGGCACTTTAAAGACTAAGGGATTTATCTGGGCATTAAGCTTCCATGGGTAAAAAACCCACTTCTTCAGATGCCTGAATCTGAAGAAGTGGGTTTTTTATCCACGAAAGCTTATGCCCAAATAAATCTATTAGTCTTTAAGGTACCACTGGACTCCTCGTTACTTAATATTCACTTATTGGCTAGCATAGGAGCCTCACCACCATCTGGCTACAGACTAGGAATCTGAGCTGAAGCTCACAGGCATAGAGAAGAATAAGATGTCCATCTTCTAATCTGCTCCTCCCAGAAAATACAGTTTGATTTAGAATGCTGCTATGGCTATCCCTAGTTACCTGGAGTTTGCCATGACTTGCAATTTGACTCCCTCTCCACGAAGATCATAGAAGATCAGTTTCCCTCCAGAAGCACGTTTTGCATGGATTCGACCTAGAAACCCAGTTAGATGGTCCAATGGTTACAGCAAGTCAAAGTCAGAAAGCTTTCCATTTTCCCAAAACAAAGATACAACTCCATGCCCAAGCCAAGGCACAGCATCACTCCTACCTTGTACCCAGGAAACATACCACCAACCTTCATCCTATCACTGGTTGGCAAGGTAATGAAAGTCTCAGAATTAATCCCATGATTCTAGTTATCAACACAGGGTCTTGGAGTCCTCTCATCAGACCTGCTCCCTCGCTTGTCAAGGACTCTAAAGCTCTACCTTCTATCCTAAAGGTCCCAACCATGCTCCAGCCCTAGCATCATGAGGAATTGCTGAGCAAGGTCCACAGAGTTGTGGAGGCATTCCCATCTATCTCCCTCCAAGAATGGTAAGTGCTTGTCTTCACAAAGTGGCAGTCTGTCTCTACAAAGTCCCAGGTGAGTCTTTACCTGCCACTCTCACTGTAATGTCTCTCAGGTGATCTCCTGCCTGCAGGTGGCTGTATCTCTCTATGAAGTCTGTGAGGGAAAGGTCTACGTGGAACTTGTGTGGGTAAGGATCTTCACTGGTTCCTTTCAGCTGCTGGATTGCCTGACTGCGGATCTTGTAATATTGCTGTCATCAGTCATAAACAAAAACATTTATCTTAGACACCAAAGGGATTGTATAACTCACAAGTTAAAGCAGAGTTGATTTGACTTGTAACTATTTATTTGACTACAGGAGTTAGACAATACCTGAGTGACTATGGCTTTTTCACCTCAGAAGAGTCAGCTCCTCTGACAGAAAGCACAGAAAAAGGCAGAGGGCACTTAAGAGGTTGGACTAAGAAGAGCCTAAATGAATGCAGTGATGATGCAAGAAGAAGAGAGTCATTACTTTAAGCCATTACCATTCAAACCTTAGATATAGTCTCTCCCTCAGGCAGTTCTTTAGGAAATATTAGTAATCCTTGCTTGCAGCCTCACTATCATACATAAGGGATCTCTCTCCTGCCATCCATCTCCATCCTCTGACAGACAGAGGCTAAGAACTTAAGAACAGCCACACTAGGTCAGACCAAAGCTCCATGTAACCCAGTATCCTGTCAGTGGACAATGCCAGGTGCTTCAGAGGAAATTAACAGAACAGGCAAACATCAAGTGATCCATCCTCTGTCACCTATTCCCAGTTTCTGGCAAATAGAGGCTAGGGACACCACTCTTGTCCATCTGGGCTAATAGCCAATGATGGACCTATCCTCCATGGACTTATCTAGTTCTTTTTTGAATCCTGTTATAATCGTGGCCTTCATAACATCCTCTGGCAAAGAGTTCCACATGTTGACTGTGTGTTGTGTGAAAAAAAAATACTTCTTTTTGTTTTAAAACTGCTGTCTATTAATTTCATTTGGTGACCCCTAGTTCTTGTGTTACATGAAGGAGTAAATAACACTTCCTTATTTACTGTCTCCACACCAGTCATGATTTTATTGGAAGGCTGGAACCTAACCGTAGTGAAATGCTGCTAATGACACTCCTTTTGCAGGATAAATCCCATATCCCAGTCATTCTATAAGACAGACCGTATATGCGCCTAACTAGCACAATATATAATGTAGGGAGCAGATTTCTTATTCAGCTGAAATTAGTTATATTAATAAACAGGATTTTTTTGATCCCCTTTATATTGTGCATAATTTTTTTTTCACATTTTAAGTAATAAGATAGTACAGGCAAAATTCCCATTGCAGACAGTTACTGCCTTCCTCAATGAATAGCTAAACAAGCACATAAACCAAACACCCATCTGAAATAGCCTCCCACCTAATGTTCCTGAAAAGGTGCAGTTCAGAGCTGGCTCAGGCCATAGTTTACTTCCATTCTAACTCTCCAGATCAGCACTGATTAGCAATCAAACAGGAATCAGTAAGATTTATTCTCATGGTCATAACAGGCATTGGCCAGACTGCTCACATTGGGGTCCAGGCTTTCTTCATCAGCTCCATTGCAGTTCTCAGATCCCAGGGTCAAGGTAGATTTGCTCAGATGCTTCTCACTTTGCTCTTTTTGCTTTGCCTCTTTGTCAGCAACTTTTCTTTCAGCCTTCAAACGTCTCTTCAGCTCACTAGAAAAAGAGGAAACCAGACACAGAAGCCACTTTGAAACTTACAGAAAGAAACACTACCCAGAGAGATTCTAAGGGTCACCTTACATTTAACTCTCTCTCCTCTCCCCAAGAGGACATGCTGCCTTGCTCCACCTCATAGGAAGTGATAAATATCCAAATGCTATTCTGAGCTGCTCCAATCTCTCACCTTACAGTCAACAGTATCCAGAGAAAGCAGTACCAGTTGGGCATTGTCTCATACAGAGGAAATGTGCTTGTTTTTTTCTTGACCCTACACTGTTCACCTTTCACAACCCTACAAACTTTACACAACAGACAATCAACATAAGGAAAAAGTCTTCAGTGAGAGAAGTACCAAGGATAATTACAGGACAATTTGAAGCAACTAAAGTGTTTTCCCCCTAAACACAACAGATATAGAGTCTCCAGTCTATAACAATCATCAGGCATATCTGTAACCTACTTAGGCTCAGATTCTCAAAAATATTTAGCACCTGACCGCCACTGAAGTAAATGAAAGATAGAAATAGCCTAAATACCTTTGAGGATCTAGGCCTTAATCACTCCAGGACCTCCACTCTAACACGTGCTCCACAGACAAGTGCCAAGCACAAAGGTTTCTATGGTGCCCGAGGGCCCCAGGTAAAGGGGGGATTCCATGAGAGGAGGATTCATCAGGGAAGGTCACCGACTTCGCAAGACACTCGCCCGCCACCTGTAGCGCCCCGGCAGGGACTTCATGACAAAGCAGGTGGCGACACTCAAGACGAGAGCAGCAAATCACCAACCTTCTTTGGTCATGAAGTGCCTGGAGCCTTCGGAGAGCGGGGCAGGCGGCGCGGGGAGGCCGAGCCCGCCAGGCCCAGCGCAAGCGGCCCCGAAGGAGCCGAGCAGCTGCTAGGTTCAGCATGGCGCGAGCGCTCGGCTCGAGACAACGTCACCTGGTGGAAACAGACACCGGATCAGCGAAGGGCTGCGTCTCCCGGGGCCCCGCCCAGGCCACCAGCTCCCCACGTCCTCCCGCCGGGTCCCAGCACAGACCCCCAACCCGCGCTCTCACTTTTTGCTAAGAGGGGCCTCGGTCTCCACCGCGTCACTGGCCGGAGCAGTCCCCGTAGCCGCGGCCGCCATCTTCCCGGGCCGGTCCGAGAGAGAAAGAGCACTTCCGGGTCAGGGACCATTTGGGGCACGGCTGGCGGCTTCCTGGCTTCTCCGCGTGCGCAGATAGGAAGGGCGGGACTACGGGCGCATGCGCGCGCATGCCGGGTGGCGGGAACCCTCTCAGTGCGAGCTAAGCCGCGTGTTGGCGGTGGCCGACCATGGCCTCTGAGCGCGCGGGTTGCGCTCGCTCGCGGACGCTGTTCCTGCAGGACGACGGCAGCCCCATGCGCTTCTACGTGCGGCCCGGGCCCGCCAAGCTGCAGCTCGCGCCGCTGATCCTGGCGGGCGGCGGGCGCCTTTGCCGCGTGCAGGAGCCGGGCGCGGTGCTGCTGGCCCAGCCCGACGAGCGGGGCGCCACGGGCAACTTCGTCTCCACCGAGTACGTGCGGCGCTGCGTGGAGAGGAACGAGCGGCTGCCTCTGGAGCAGTACCGGCTGGCAGTGGAGCAGGCCCCGGGCCCCACCGGCGCCCCGGCCGGCCGCTCTGCCTTCACGGGCTCCGAGGACGAGGCCATCCTGCTGTACGTGCGGGACCGGGCGCAGGGCAGTGTCACCGGCACCGCGCTCTGGAAGGAGATGGAGCGGGCCCGCCTGACGCCGCACACCTGGCAGGCCATGCGGGACCGCTACCTGCGGCACTTGCGGGACCAGGAGCACAAGTACCTGCTGGGCGAGCCCTGTCCCGGGCCGCCCCGCAGCCTCGCCAGGAGCGCCCGGCAGCCGGCGGATAGCGGTGCGGATGAGCGGGGGCGGCTGGGAGCGCGGGGCGGGCCCTGCCGAGGCAAAGACTTGCTGGGCTTTGTTCCCAGCTCTGTCGCTGCCCTGTGTAATCTCTCCACCTGTGTGTGCCGTGGGGATAGGTGCCACCTACCTCCTGGCCTGCAAAGCCCTGGGGTCACGCCCATGTCGACCAGCCGTTGCGGTTAGGTGAGCATAGCGGGCACACAGCCATAAACGCACCTCAGTGACCTGTATTCATGAAATCCTAGACACCTAAACTGCAGTAGATCTAGTGTTTCCTCCGGCATGCTTTTCCTTACAGTGTTTCGGGGAGGCTGGCTGGAAATGCCCCAAGCCTAGGGTTGCCCCCACATTTCTTGGAGAAACTGTTCCACAGTCTAATAGGCACATCCAGAAGCTTTTCATTGTAATTTAGCCTGAACAGAATTAAATCATAATGCTATTATATAAATGTAATGGCATGACATCAGCAGGACTCCTTTGTTCAATTCTGGTAGATTTGTCTTGGGAAACAGCACTCAAAGATCATGTGGGCAGTGAAATTAGTGTGGAAAAGCTTTCACGTGAGGAGAATGAAAACATTGTGACTGTTTAAAGAGGAGTTGAGTAGGAAGGTACAATAGATATTTATACAAAATAAGTGGTGTAGTAAAAATAAACTGAGTAATGCTAATTTTCCTATCATAATACAAGGAAATGAAAGACAGCAAATTTAAAATTGATCAAAGGAAATATTTACCCCAACAGTTAAGCTGTTAATTCATTGCCACAAGATAATGAGGTTGGTCTACACTAGGAACTTCGGTCAGTGTAACAATGTCTGTCAGGGGTATGGATGTTTAACCCCCAGCATAGACAGTGTTATGTCAACAGGAGGTTTTCTCCTGTCAACATAACTACCACCTCTCAGGAAGGTAGAGTATCTGCACTGACATACTTTTTGCCTTCCTCTACAGCATGGGGCACAGGTCACTTGCAGGTTTAAACTAGTGTAAATGGCTCATTCATTTGTAACTTGAAGTCTTTAAACCATGGCTTGTGGACTTCTAACCTCTGGCTAAGTTACTGGGGTCTATTCCAGGAATGGGTGGGTGAGGTTCTGTGGCCTGCAATGTTCAGGAGGTCAGACTAGTTGATCATGTTGGTCCCTTCTGAATGTATAAACTATGTCTGTTATGTAAATCTGAAAGTCCAAACTCTGCTAGTGATCCATGGAAGTTCAGTTTGGTACCATATGATTTGAATTTAATTTTTCAGCTTTATAAAACAAAAACATTTTAAAAAAGCATCTATGGAGCATTGAGTTCTTGACTTTGCAACCTTAAAATTTAGGAAATGCCAGATTTCAAGTCATACAGGTGGCTTCAATTTGGCTCCCTTGTGCAGATGCGTGTTGTCTTAATGACATGATAGCTTCAGTGCACAGAATGGATGGTGCTCTGGGAATGAATCAGGGTTGTTTGGTGTGTGATTTTTTTGATAGGTGTAACGTTTACTGGTTTAATTCCTTGTATCACTCCTAGAATCTTTATTAAAACTGAACACAGACCCACGGCTTCCTCACCCTATACCTCATCTGAACAGAAACCACTAACTCTGCCAGAACATGAGTTTCTTACCCTTTCAGAGTGATTAGAAGACTACTAAACTGATCACTCATAGCAGTCAGTAGGATGTGAAATGTGATCTGAAGTTATGAGCAGGAGGATAATAGCATTGCCGTTATACAGCAAATGCCAATGTTCTCTCTCTCTCTAACAGAGTTCTGGAGGAAGGAAGTAGCCGATGTACCCCAAGGAGTGGTTCAAGACCAATTAACAAAAGGAAGTAGCCTTTTCCAGCTGGCTAACAAAGAATTTGAAGGCAGTGAGGTATACATTCATAGTTGGACAGCTGTATCTGTATAACGTGATCACACAGATGTGTTGAATGTTTTCCGATGTATAGATTAAAATCCCAAACGTAGTTAAACCTCAAATGTACTACTTAAACGTTCATAAATAACTTTAATCTTAAATATGACTTTGTTCCTGTGTGAATAACACTGGGATGCTGATTCTTTCTACAGCTTTGTAGTATTATTAGTTAGGGTGTGCTAGTTCAGGGATAAGAGTTTTCAGCAGCAGGCCATATTGGGGCCCCTGCTTACAGCAAGACCTGCTCTGCTTGCTGATTAAAAACCTTTACCATTCCTAAGACTGCTTCTCACTTCTGATACTTTTCAGCTGGGTGCAATATTTGTGTGCTGTGAAAAACAACAGGACCAGTGACAGGGAGAACAATTCAGGGGTTAGTCAGAACAGGTTGGTACACCGAGGGAGTTGAGTCTTGTGTTGGTACCAAAGAGAGTATAGTATTGGCAATATTGGAAAGGATGGAGTATGTTTAAAGTCTTATAAACACATGGGTTACACCAGCCATATCCCTTCAGAATGAACATCAGATAATCATGGTTGTAACTTAAACTGCTTCCTAGAGTTACCTAGAACTAACACCAAATTAACAAAAGTGTGGCTAAAATGCCTTTGTGTAAGACTGTAAGCATCTGGCGCATGCCATCCTGTGAAGTATTTCTCTAATTCACAGGTGCAGATTTATTCTCTCTAGCTGAGCAATTATGGCTTAATATGGATACAGCATGCTTTTTAATACCAATGGCCTATATTTTTAATAACGAAGAAGCAAAAATAGCTTCAGCAGCAATACTGTGTTTTCCAAGTTATTCTGATTTAAGATGAATTACATTACAAAATTACTACTAGTCAGTTGATTCCCAGATGATAAATGAAAGAAGGCATGTTTTCTAGGTGTTAACTTTAGTCATCTGAGTTAACATTTTAAACTGCTAGCTAAAGCATGTAAGGAGGAAGGATATTATTAACTACACAACTTATTATGAATGGCATCACTGTGGCATATCAAGTAAAAAGAGCATAACTAACTTTTTCCAGTTTGACCCTGTCCAGAAATTTGATGATGTTGAGACCAAAAATGTTTGATAAAGAATGGTCATCTGCACATCACTGTCATTTTGAGTTAAGTTGTAAGTGCTAAAGCTCCATTCGCTAGCAGCAAGTGATTCACTAAGGGTATGTCTTCACTACCAATTGCAGCACTTTAACATAGCTGGCTGAGAGTCACGTCTGACTGCAAAGCGGGGGCGCAGGACCCTGTGGCTTCCCCAGGACCCCGCTGGGGCGGGCTCGCTGTAGGAAGTGCATGGAGGGGCAGAGGATGCTGAATGCTCCAAGGAGAGACCCAGGAGGTGAAGACGTGTGAGCGTCTTGCCCTGAACAAGTCTGCTCCAAGGGAGAGGAGGCTCCCCAAAGTCCTGCCTGGCTTGGTGGGGAGCAGTTCGAGCATTGCCCGGTGACTCCGTGACACTGTCACAAGCAGGGTATGCTCCTTGAGCAGATTTACACAATTCATAATGACAAAACTTAATTCCTGACTCTGGTTAGATTTAGTTTAAATTCTGTCCCTTGTCTCCTGCCTTTCCACATTCCACTGTATCATGGGTTGTGCATTGCTGTACTTGGATTATTGGATTTTATTGTGCACAGCTATCATGTTCAACACATCAGTATACTTTAGAAGGATTCATATGGGAGGAGGGGAGGACAGCACTGCTCTGGACTCCTAATTTAGCAGTTTTGTTTGAGTTATAGTGGAATGTCACTCACTCTAACTTCTATTCCTAGTCAGAAAATGAGACCTCTGACCTTCAGGAAGAAAATCCTGCAAAAGATGAAGAGCTGAAGTCCCCTGAAAAAACAGTCTCCAGTCAGAAAATGGAACTGAAAGAATTGGTAACTGCTAAGGACTCTGCTATAAATGAAACTCAGCCTCAAGAGGAGGAAAAGCCCATAAGATCTTGCCCTTCCCCCACACAGGTGGCAGATGCAGTGAAGACAGTACAGCACTTCATGGAGGAATTCAGCATGGACCTCTCAACTGTTACACAAGCCTTTCTGAAAAACAGTGGTGAAGTGGAGGCCACTTCCTACTTCTTACATAACAGTCAGCGCTTGGATGGATACCCTATATGGAGCAGACAGGATGATTTAGATTTGCAGAAAGCAGATGAAAATGTCAAAAGCAAACTAATAGCAAAATTTGGAGCTCAGAATGTGGTAAAGCGAGTTGTGTTCAGGAAGAGTTAGATAGTAACTTGTGAAGGATGGTTCATGGACTGGGACCCTCACAGGAGTGCAGGAAATGAACCTTGCGTCTCTGACCTTCATGGAAGAAAGGGTGAGGATTTGTGGATGGTCTGAAGCTTCTAGGATAGCCACTTGCAATCTCATTTCATACAGAAAAATCTCATTAAATTAAAAAGACCTCTGTGCCAAACAGTTTGTCCTTTCCATCATTTTCTGTAAAATTTTCCCTTGAGTTTCCATGTTTATGCAAGGCCTTGTTTTATATTTGATTTTTTTGTACATGCTGAGTACCCCGCTGATAAATCTAAAAGTAAGATATTGGATGAAGATGAGAGCTCCTTAATCTCTTCAGAGCCGAGTGGCTGAGCAGTGGAAACCTGCTTTTTCCTATACATGGAGGGGAGAGGAAGGTAGAGTCTGCACATTGGTCTGTTGAGATGGGATGATACATGAACATGCATTTCAACATACTTTAATTTGCATTAAGGTGGGAAGGTGTGCCTCATTATACAAACAAAAACAGCATCATTCAGTTGCACCTGTAAGGCTTCCCTGTGGTCAGAGGCAGACAAACTTCTCTTTTAGGTCAAAGTAAACAGGCTTGTGTGATGACAAGACTTGCCTTGAGGTTACAGAGCAAGCATCTTGAGTCTCCTTTATGCTCCAGATTTCTGTACCCTTCAGCGGTCTTATAACCCTGTACATCCTGTAAGACTCACTAGCATTGCTGCATGTAGCAGCTGCTAAGCCACCAGTCCTTCCTAACTGATGGTATGATTGTCTAATCTTAGGATGGGTTTTAAGCTCATCGTTTCCAAGCCTTTAGAGAGGGGAATATGTTCCACTGCAGAGTGCAGGTATGGAATGTATATCATATAAAACTACACTTTCTAGTAGTTGGATCTGACAAAGTGGGTATTCACCCACAAAAGCTCATGCTCCAAAACGTCTGTTAGTTTATAAGGTGCCACAGGATTCTTTGCTGCTTTTACAGATCCAGACTAACAGGGCTACCCCTCTGATACTTGATAGGGACAGAATATCCCTCCAATTCAATACTGTTATACGAGCAGACCTTGCTAGAGAAATGTTATACATGCACCTACTAAAATGCCAGTAGCATGTTTTTACCTCTACAAAGTGCTCTAACACCTATTGGTTAACAAAGTGACGAGTGCAATGATGTGGATGCTAAATTCAAGCCTTTCAAACTGGTTCTTCAAGATTTTTATGGAGGAGGCAAGTGTTCAGCTGGAGGCCCCAAGCTAGTGAGGCAAATAATGTAGTAGGATTAAAAAGGATTAAACATTTTTTGCACGAATAGCAGTAGTAGTTACCAGATAAGTTTAAAGGACTATTGAGTATCAAAACTACGTAAGTTCAATTACTCGGTGCAGCTAAGAACTTCCTTCACTTCACCTATAACATTTAGTCAGATGCATTACGAAATTTCATGTTATATGAAGTACCATTCTTAAGTTATCACAAGTTATGTTAAATAATTGTGTAAGTGTAAAAATATTCAGGCATAAAGCAAATAGAGGAAACAATATGTATGCCTTGCCTTCTGCCTGGATGTCAGGTGGATGCATGATTAAGGATGGGTTTCTGTTGTCAGGATATGGAACAAACCCTGCCATACAGAATATGTAGCCCTTGTGTAGTGTTTTCACCTTTAATATGCTGTACAAAGATTACTCCTATCACTGGGGCTAGAAGGCATCTCTTACCTTGAATCATAGTTCAGCATTTGTACATGTTCTACTCAAATGTAGTTTTCCTATTTGTAGAAACAGTATAAAAAAGCATGATAGGAAGTGAACAAGTTAGGGAGGATGCAGCCCTTCTTTTTTCCATTTATTTAAAACTTAATTAGACTATCCAATGTTTAAACTAGAGGGTCACACATTTTTACTTCTGTAGGCTGAGCAAATTGTACACACCAGGGTCTCCTTGCTTCCTTCCATCCCAACACTCACAAGCTCTCTTAGTGCCTTCCTTCTAGGGACTCTCTGCAAGCCCCACATCCCTCACACAGGCCAGAAGCTGTCTCCCTGTCCTCACCCCTGTTGCCCCCTCCGCTCATATCAGGGTCCCTGTGCTCCCTTTAACAGGGGTTCTGTGTGACTTACTCTCAAATCTAGATGAACACTGCAGCTTGAGCACACAGATTGCTGACAGAACCAGTCATTGAATTCTCTATGCATTAGAACTGCAGTTTGAACAGAGTCCAGGCAAACATGCTTAGGGTATAGATCCTCCATATGGAACCCCCCTCCTGAGAGGTGAGGCCCCGCAGTCTGACTGTCCAGTCACTGGCACTAGTGCTGACTCTTTATAGACTCTCCCCATATCTATACCCTCTTCCAGAATGCCACTCAAAAATGTATGAGCTTTCTGTTTCACAGTTTACCTCTTCAAGGCACAATAGCTATAATGCAAGCAGAAAAACTTAGTACAGGATTCTAACATCCCATCACTCTTAAAGAGCTATGATAATAGCAAGAGAAATGCATAGCTCTATAAAAAAAAAAAATAAACCCTACATGCATTTTCCTAACTCCATTTCCTCACAACTCTGGAGCACTCTTTGGAGCTGGGGTCCAGATCTTCAGCTCATGGCTTGACTTCTGAACTGGAGTTTCTCTCCCTCTAGGTTAGCTTGTTTTTCCCCTAATCTTGGTTGGCCCTGTAGCTAACCACTTTTCCCCATGAAAGCGTGCCCCTCTCTGTCTCCTGCCAAATCTTCTTGTGTGGCTTATAGATTCTAATTCCAGAAGAGATCTTTGTGATCATCTAGTCCAGGGATAGGCAACAATGGTATGCATGCCAAAGGCAGCATGCGAGCTAATTTTCAGTGGCACTCACACTGGCCAGGTCCTGGCCACCAGTCTGGGGGGCTCTGCATTTTAATTTAATTTTAAATGAAGCTTCTTAAACATTTACTTTATATACAATAGTTTAGTTAGAAAGAGACCTTCTAAAAATGTTAATGTATTACTGGCATGTGAAACCTTAAATTAGAGTGAATAAATAAAGACTCGGCACCCCACTTCTGAAAGGTTACCAACCCCTGATCTAGTCTGATCTGTATAACACAGGCCACAGAACTTCCCCAAAATAATTCCTAAAGCAGGTCTCTCAGAAAATTGTCCCATCTTGATTATAAAATTGTCAGTGATGAGAGACTCCACTGTGACCCTTGGTAAATTGTTTCCATGGGTTTGTTACTTTCACTGTTAAAAATGTATATGTTATTTCCAGTCTGAATTTGTTGTTTCAACTTCCAGCCATTGGATGGTGTTTGGCCTTCAGCCTAGCAGAAAAAGGTCTATTATTAAATATTTGTTCCCCATGTAGTTAGCTACGCATTGTAATCAACACCCCTTTCTTTGTTAAGCTACTTAGGTTGAGCTCATGTTTTCTAATCCTTGACTCTTCTCTGTACCCTCTTCAATTTATCAACATTCATCTTGAATTGTGAACACCAGAAGTAGAGACAGTATTCCAGCAGCACTCAGTCACCACTGTGGATAAATACTTTGCCAGTCATTGGGCTAGAGCATGGAAATGATGCTGTACCCCACTGGTTAGGTCTTCCACCTGCAAGGTGGAAGACCTCAGGCCCAGTCCCTCTGCTCCAGTCACTCTTTCATTATCTATCCACAGTAGAACAAACTTCAACAGGAGAGACTGGGGGAACCCCACATCAGAAGATCCCATACCTCACTGATTAGAGCATTTGACTAAGAGTTGGTAGTTCTCTCTCTCTGGCCAAGAGATGGAGGAATTGAACTTGGGTTCCCCAAATTTCAGATGAAGGTTCTAACTGCTGGGCCAGAAGTTTTAAGGTGGACACTTCTACCTGCTCTGGGCATTTTACACGTAACGAGGCAGGTGCCTAACTCAAGAGCGTCATAGATACCTAAGCCACCTGACTGCAGGAGAGGGCTTCCTGTTCATGGATCACTAAGCAGACATAGGTGCCTAAATCCAGTCTGCAGGGAAGGGTCTCTCTCTCTCTCTAAGGGGTGGGGGAGGCTTAGCAGACACACTGTTCATCAGCATCTCCCATGCTTAGCTTAGCAGCTCCCTGCCTACCAGGCTGGCTTTTGTAGATTGCATTCTTATGTGCTTCTTCCCCCACCTCCCATAATTGTACAGGGAGCCTAGGCACCTAATGCAGCTTTGTGCATCGCAGTGATGTTCCTATGATTTTCTAAGCTCCTAAAAGTTAAATGCTGTGACACTGAGAATTGCAATGTCTACATCCCTCCATAGTTCTCACCCCAAGTTCCAGAACCATCAGGCCCTGTCTGAGAATGCCCTACCAGAAACTCCTCTCTACATCACAGCTCAAGTGGCTCAACTGACTGTTGCTGAGCGGAGAGAGGTGCCTCTCACGTAGGCAGGTCATAAACCATTTATAGGTCAGAGCCAACTCCTTAAACTCCACACAAGAGCCAAGAGGGAGCTAATGCAGATTACAGAGCATCAGTGTTGCATTATCCCTGCAGTATGGAACACTTCAGTGGGCAGCTGCGCTCTGTACAAGTTTATGCATCAGTCTTGATCTCAGATGTAGCCCCATACAGAGTGCATTGCAGTGTCTACTTCTGAGATGACAAAGGCCTGGATGATAATAGTGAGGTCCCCAAAATTGATAGAAACTTGTGACCTCCAGGCAAGGCCCAGATGGAAAAACGTTTATAGGTCACTGCTGAAATATGATCATCCTGAAAGAAGTGGGACCAACACCCCCATAAACGACAAACTTGGGCAACCAGTGGTAGACGCACACCCTGCAATCATATGAGAAATGAAATAATACTATCACTACCTTAGTTTTTTCCTGGAATGAGCTGTAGCCAGCTCGCCCTCAATATGCCCCCCATCTCAATGAAGTATTGGTGCTCAACTGCATCGTCTGGGCAGAATGAGACACACAAAATGGGGAGTCATCTGCATATCGATAACATTGTATTCCATGCCTCCTCACTCAGCCTCCTTAGAGCCTAAAATAAGGGGGGGGGTGTCTAAATGGAGCCCTGTGGAATCCCACAATACAGAACTCTTGAGAAAGAAGAGCAAATAATCTCTGAGCAGTTTCCAAAAGACAAGAATTAAGCCCTGAAGAGCAATCTGCCTGCTCAGATTTTCTGGCAAATTAACACCACCTTATGATCAACAGTATTGGAGGCAACTAAAATATCTAACAGTACCGGTGTAGACAGCTGATCACCACGCTTAGGAGGAAAACATCAGAAAAGACTACTACGATCCCCATGCCAAACCCAGGGCTGCTCACAAGTTGGTGAGGTCAAGGAGAATCTGAGTAATCTAGATAATGTGAGTTGTCTCACCAGAATCTTCTCCACCAAATCTTTTCCATAGTCTAACTCAAAAAGGGAAGCTTTGGATACCAGAAGCACTGATGGAGAATTGGTGAAGAAACCATCACTCAGCATTGATAGATCATAATCAACCGTTTTTTTATGGTCACTATACAGGTGACAGAGTGATAAGGTAGAATAGTTAAGAAATCTTTATAGATAGAGTATATAGATCTTATATTTGTGGCTATACTATACTGTTGAGTTGCTAAGGAGTATGAATCAGTATTGGGTGTTAGAATTGATAACATGGTCTTTAATTTGAATCCAAATTACAGACTTATAACCAAGCTCTAAATACATAGCAATGTAAATCAAATAGCCTTTTTAAAATTCATTCTGTTATTAATTTCTTCAATGATCTTGTAGTAGCTGAGGCCATTGTTTAAGATCCAGAAGTTGTCTCTGCTCCGGAAGGAATGACTAGCATATGGCATACAGTCATTTGTAGATATTCTGCAGGACAGGATTTACATTTACAACAGAAATGGAAAAACACATTGAAATGGAATGTAACAAGGCTGTGCTGAATAGACGGATAGACTGATGAACTCACATCCTTATAGGCATCATTAGAAAAAGCACCCTGAACCAAGGGTGACAGAGAAACAAGATCATTTTGTGATGGGAAGGGTCGTATAGTCTATACGCTGTCTTGCTGCAAGAGGGACCCACTCTCTTAACAAGCAGAACCAGATACATATGGTAATGTCTCCCATGGAAATTGACCCATTGCTGAAGATGGTTTAACTGCTAGTGCAGATAAAATAAAACTATTTTCAGCTCCATTACAGAACACGTGATTGAGACTTTCTTTTGCTAACAACCATTTTCAGCAGCAGGTCATTTTCCTAGTGTAGAGAAGACTCAAGCCTTGACTAGGAAACCATCTACCATAAGCCTTGCCTTCTTTAGTTTCAGATTATGGCCACAGTTGGTTGAGCAGCTCCTTCCATAGATACTTACACACACAGCATAATAGAATCTTGTCTTGGTGCCTTTTTTTCTAGCCTGGTCATGTTTAGCTCTAGCAGTCTTTCCTTCCATTGTCCAGATTAATTTTGTTTGTTCAATACTACCTTCCCATCATCTTGACTTCCTGACAAAGTCAGTGATTAGCCCTGACCACAAAATTCCAGCTGCAGCCAGCTGAGGACCTTCTGCAGGAGAATGTGCCGTTAGTAATTTATTGCTCTTGTTCCAGTTTACTGCCACATGCTACCACCCCCCTTCTTATAATCCTAGGTCTCTTTCTTCCAAATGCATTGCTCTTTGAGTCCCTGTCGTACCACTACTATTAACATACAGGGGAGAATGTTCTCTAAAGACTACAAACATACAGAAATTGACTGGTTTTCAAACCCAGAATGGGATAGCTATTTTCATACATGCAGAGTGTCATAAATAGATAGCTAAGGGTTAATGTTTCTTGGAGGGGGAAGGGAAGTGGGTTATTTCCCTTTGTTGTGAGACTCAGAGTCCCTGAGTCTTAGGGTCCCTCCAGGGAAAGTTTGGGGGACCAGAGCAAGGCAGGCGCTGTAATTCCTGTCTGGTGGCAGCGAGATAAGATCCAAGCTGGTAATTAAGCTTGGAGGTTCATGCTAGGCACCCAGATTTTTGGACGCTAAGGTCCAGATTTGGGAAAGAGGCTTATGATACAGAGTTTCTAATGTGACAGGCAATGCTCCCCGCTCCCTAGCTCCGGCCTAGGCTGTGCCACCACTCCATCCCTTCCCTCAATGCTTCTCCACCCCGCCTCTTTCCTCCCTCAAGCACATCTTGCCCTCACTCCTCCCCACCTCCACACCCCCCCCCTCAGCCAGCACCTCCTGCACTCTGCAGAATAGCTGATCGGAGCAGGCGGAAGATGCGGCGGGGGGTAGGGGAGGAGAGAAACTGCCAGTGGGTGCTCAGCACTTACCCTTTTTTTTTTTTTTTTTTCTGTGGGTGCTACATAGCCCTGGAGCACTCAAAAAGTTGTATTTTCATGGGTGGTAATTAAGGTTAGGAGTATAAGACTTTAAGTACATACACAGTCTTGCTATTATTTACTATTGTGCTAGCCTTGAGTGTAACGAAAATCTTTACATTATGACAGCCTGCTAAGTCATTAGGCATACTGAAGACATAGTACCGAGCGGACATGTACATTTACATGATATTTTCATTAATAATGTGTAAGCTATATAATTTTAAAGGTAAGATTCGAGTTTATAAACATGAGAAATTAAGTCTGACGTTTGGCTGTTAACAAGATTGGTTTCTATCCATAACGTTGTGTGATATTGTCTGGTTAACGAACACCTCAAACAATTCTGAGCTACAGAGTCAACTAAGGAGAAAAGTAGATGGGATTTTGGATGGTGGGTGAAAAAGGTTCAGATTAGGGCTTGTGATTAATTGCACTTAACTCATGGTGAATTACTCAAAATATATAATTGCAATTAAAAAATAGCGATCACACTTTAACAATGAGAACTACCATTGAAATTACATATTTTTAAGGCAGTGTTTACATTTTCAAATATATTGATTTCATGTTACACAGAGAATCACCAAGTGTAACACTGCTCACTTTTATATCTGCATTTTTATTAGCAAGTATTTGCACTGTGAAAAGTGGTAAACAAATAAATCGTATGTTTTCGAGATTCACCGTCATACAAGGAGCATAGTGCTCAAATGTCCTTTAGATATTGAAAGGTGCAACTTAACAAATGTAGGAGACAAAGGATTGTTTTGTTACATATACATGCACTCAAAAAACAAACAACGTAAACCTTTAGAGCCCACAGTCCACTCAGTCCTACTTGTTCAGCAATATGCTAAGATAAACAAGTTTGTTATACATTACAGACATAAGTGTCCCTCTTCTTATTTACAAATGTCATCTGAAAGTGAGAACAGGCATTTGCATGGCACTTTCAGTAGCCAGCATTGCAAGTTATTTACATGCACTAGGATATGCTAAACATTTGTATGCCCCTTCATGTTTCAGCCACCATTCCAGAGACATGCTTCCATGGGGTCTGCTATGAGTGCTTATTAAAAAAAAGGGTACATTAAATTTTGTCGACTGAACCCCCTTGGGAGAAATTGTACAACTCCTGTTCATCGTTTTACTTGCTTTCTTCATATGATTTCACATTATATCACTCTCAGATGATTTGACCAACCATAATGTTGTTCATTTTAAGAACCTTTCACTAGCAGATTTGACAAAATGTAAAGAGAGGGTATAAAAGTACGGTTACTCACCTTTGTAACTGTTGTTTTCTCTCGAGATAGTGTTGCTCTATCCATTCCAGTTAGGTGTGTGCGCGCCGCACCGTGCACGTTCGTCGGAAGACTTTTACCCCTAGCAACACTCGGTTGGGTCGGCAAGGGTGCCCCCTGGAGTGGCGCCGCTATGGTGCCGGATATATACCCCTGCCGACCCAGCCGCCCTTCAGTTCCTTCTTGCCGGCTACTCCGACAGTGGGGAAGGAGGCGGGTGTGGAATGGATATGAGCAACACATCTCGAAGAACAACAGTTACAAAGGTGAGTAAAACCGTCTTTTCTTCTTCGAGTGCTTGCTCATATCCATTCCAGTTAGGTGATTCCCAAGCCTTATGTAGGCGGTGGGTCGGAGTGAGATACTGCAAAATGCAAAAGCGCCGAGCCAGAGGCTGCAGCATCCCTTGACTGTTAAACCAGAGCATAATGCGAAGCAAAGGTATGGACCAAGGACCATGGAGCTGCGCGAGAGATCTCGTGGGTAGGTACACGAGTCAGCAGGCGGCAGACGAAGTCTGAGCCCTGGTAGAATGCATAGTGATGTGGCTTGGGAAAGTGAGCCAAATCATAACAAGTGCGGTGCACGTTATCACCCAAGATGAGATCCTCTGAGAGGAAAACGGGTAGGCCTTTCCTTCGGTCTGCTACCGCGACCGAGAGTTGGGCGTGTTAGGAAATGGTTTTGTCCACTTCAACATAACTGCGAGCGCTGTACAGACGTCCAGAGAGTGCAACTGTTGTCCCCATCGCGTTGAGTGTGGAAAACAGGAAAGGCAGACACCACCTAGGGAGGAAAGCCACGTGAGGACGTAACTGCACCTCGTCTTTGGGAAAAATAGTGGCATGGTGGAACCACCGTAAGAGCCCTGAGCTCGGAGACTCGTCTGGCTGATGTAATGGCGACGAGGAAAGCTGTCTTCCCAAGACAGGTTATGGCAACGAGCAGGATGCTAACGGCTCGAATGGGGAAGACATAAGTCTGGTTAAAAACCATGTTGAGGTCCCAGGTTGGGGCTGGGCGGTGTACACCTAAGGGTGTAAGCGCTCCAAGCCCTTGAGGAACCTCGAAACCATAGAGAGTGAGAACACAGAACGATCACCGCAGCCTAGGAGGAAGGTAAAGATGGCTGCCAAGTGTACCCTCAGCGATGACACCGCTAGGCCCTGCTGCTGTAGGCCAGAGGGTAGTCCAAAATAGAGGGAATCGAGACCTCAGCAGGAGTAAGATTAAGCGTTTCGCACCTGTAGAAGAAACGCTTCCACCAGGCAAGGTACGTTGACCAGGTGGAAGGCTTCCTGCTACCCCGCTAGTCACGCAGCAGCCACACGTGAGGTGAAGAGACTGCAGGTCCGGGTGGCGAAGTCTGCCGTGGTCCTGAGGTATGAGGCGTGGGTGGAGTGGCAGGGTAATTGGGTTGGCTATGGACAGGCCGAGCAATGTGGCGTATCAGTGCTGTCTGGACCACGCTGGAGTGACCATGATGATGCGCATCCTGCCCCTGCGAAGTTTGGGTAGGACCCAATGAGCCGGGGGAGCGTGTTGGCCCTTCTATGGCCTGAGAACAGCGTCCGAGATCGGTCCCGGGGAGAGACCTTGGTAGGAGCAGAACCGCGGACATTTCCTGTTCATGCGGTAAGCGAACCGGTCCATATGTGGGGAAAAACTCCACTTCCAGGCAACAAAATGCAGCACACTGGGCAGGGCGACCACTCATGAGACAGGAAAAGCTGCCGAGTTGAAGCGTCAAGGCGTTCCGAATGCCTGGGAGAAAGGATGCTACCAGAATTATCGAGTGGGCTATGCAAAAGTGCCAGAGATGGATGGCCTTCTGACAAAGGGAGGAGGGCCATGTTCCTCCCAGGTTCTTCATGGAGCACATGGCCGTTGTGCTGGCCGTAACACTGAGTCGTCACGGCCTCGCAGCTGCTGCTGGAATCCCTGGCACGCCAGGCGGACTGCCGTCATGCGGATGGAGCGGCATCCCTGCCCACATCAGGGAGGGGGTTAGCCACCGGTCTAGGAGTCTAAGGTGCTCGAGGGAATGGTGACTATCGTGACCATAGGGCCCCTGTCCGGGTGGAAGTTTGCAGACTTCGGATGATCAGTGCCATTGCCTGAAACCGCGGCTGTGGTAAGCAGGATCCGGCTCGCTCGGAGTCCAGGATAGCTCCTTGAAGTCTACCCCATGCGTGGGAACCAGAGAGGATGTCCCCATAGTGAGCATCAGGCCTAGACATGTGAATAGGTCCCCGACGATGCCACATGCTGAGCGACTTGTGTCTTGGAGTCTCCCCAGATGAGCCAATCGACCAGATACGGAAACGCATACGCGCCATCGGTGGAGATGGGAGGCGCCTATGGCCACGCACTTGGGAAATGCCTGTGGGGCTGTTGAAAGGCCAAACAGCAATACCGTAAACCGGAAGTACCGACGGTTGGCTAGAAAGTGGAGGTATCTCCCAACGCAGAGGGAAGATGGCATTGTGAAAGTACGCGTCCTTCATATCGAGGGCGGCATACCAGACTTCAGGATCCAAGGACAGGATAATGGTTCCCAGGGATACCATGCGGAACTTCAACCTTATCATAAGCTGGTTGAATTCTTGTGGGTCTAGGACAGGTCTGAGACCGTCGTACGGGTTGGGGTTAGGGAATAAGGGAAGTAACCCCTTGCCCCCTCCATCCATCGGCGTCTGCACCTCTTGTAAGAGGAATTGCGCCCGAGAGGAGCCTCTGAAGAGGGACAGGGTTGGAACAAAGTGGAGGTGGCCCCCATGCTCCACCATGTGTAGAAGACAGCGGACTGAAGTTAACTGGGACCACGCCAAGAGGAAGTAGGAGTGGGATCAGGCCCGTAACCGGTACGCCACCCTCGGGTGCACCTTCGAAAGATTGTCTTTGGTCCCCGTAGCGATTGCGAGGGACCTCGATCTTTGGCCCTCTCGGGGTCCTGACGGTCGTCTGCGACCACGTCAGCCGCGCCGTCTGCCAAAGCCCTATCTGTGGCGAGGCATAGAGAGTGTGGCGGTGTGGCTGGGGACGGAAGGGCCTGCAGTAGGATGTTGGCGTATGCACGCCGAGAGAGATCGCATGAGGACCCTTGTCCTTCAGGCTTTCCTGTCTGGGGTTGATTTCACCGCAAAGAGGCCTTTCACCTCAAAGGAGTTTCAAACCTGATGTCATGAGATGCTCCTTATGGTAACAAGGCCTGGAGGGAAGCTCTGGCCGCCGTTTTCCTTCCTTCAAGGGGGCAGTGAGCTCTTGGCGGGAGTCTTGATGGAGAAGCTCCATAAATTTATCCATCGCCATCCAGGTGTTACGGATATAGGGACTAAGCAGGGCTCATTGATTGTCACGCAGGGCTATAAGGCCCTTGCAGAGTACACCTTGCGAGTGAGTAGGGTCACTCGCGTATAGCCCCTACAATTTCGGGGCTGGCGCCTGCTGGCCATCCCATTCACTGTTCTTAACCAACTGGATGACCAGTGAGCAGGGCAGGAGGACGGACAAGCAAGCAGTCGAACCCTCCAGAGAGTATTGGCAATAGCCTGGATGGTCCGAATAAACGGGTAGGGCCCCTCTAGTGGGGCAACCGCCGATAGAACAGCCACTACCGGGTTCCGTTCCTCCGGGACCTCCTGCACCTGGAGGTCCACATTGAGCGCTACCCTCCATGGGAGGTCCTGATGGCCCTTAGGGTGTTGTGGGCACACCAGAATCGCGGTCTTGAGCATAAGAGATGTCCGCGTGGGAAGACAGGTGCGTGACCGGAAGGCCATGGAGGTGCTGAAAAATCATGGTCAGAGTCTCTGACTCTACCAGACCTTGCCCAACTTGGCACCTGGGACCGGTACCGGAAGGCGCACCGGTACCTGGAAACGACGAGATCCGGACCTCCTACTACAGCGGTGCCGGGAGGTCGACCGAGACCTCGAGGACGGGAGCAGTACAGCAGTCACAGCGCCTGTAGCGGTGATGGGAGCCAGAACGGTGCCGAGATTATCGGGTCGGTGAACGGGACACCGACCGGTGGGGCGAGTGCGACCGGTGCCGAGGATGGAGCGCCGACGCATCAGGAGGCTTGCCAAGAGACTATTACCTGCACCGGCGGTGCCGGGGGTTCAGGCAGCATCTACTCTGTCATGGCAATGAAAACCCTCGCCCGTGGGATGCCTCCGGCGTGGAGGGAACAGTAAGCTCGACCACAATGCGTACCGGGGAGCTGTCAGGCACCGGATTCTACTGTCCACGTGGGATAGGTATCGACGGAGCTGACCGCCAGTGTGTTGGCAGGTCGGTGCCGGGCGAGCCGGCTTAGACAAGCTCTCTGTCCGCGGTGCAGATTGCACGGGAGCAGTAGGAGCAGGGAGCTCGCGGTGCGCAGCGTCAGGCACTGGATTCGACGGCCCTTGTGGGACCGGGATCAAGCCGGGTCGGTGCAGTAGGTGTTGGTGCCGGCCGATCCAAGTGAGGATGAGCCCTCTGGCTGCGGTGGCCGTTGGCACGGAAGCAGCAGGAGCAGGAAGCTCAACCACGGCGGCGCGTGCCGGGGAGCAGTCAGGCACTGGGTCCGACGGCCCTTGTGGGACCGGGATCAACGGTGCCAGGTCGTCGGTGCCTCGGCAGGTCGGGTGCCGGGCGATCCGAAGTGAGATGAGCTCTCTGGCTGCGGTGCCGTTGGCATGGAAGCAGCAGGAGCAGGAAGCTCAACCACGGCGCGTGCCGGGGAGCAGTCAGGCATGGGTCCGACGGCCCTTGTGGGACCGGGATCGACGGTTTGCGGTGCCGACGTTGTGGGCGGTGCCGCGGCAGGAGTCGGTGCCGGGCGATCCGAGTTAGATGAGCTCTCTGGCTGCGGTGCCGTTGGCATGGAAGCAGCAGGAGCAGGAAGCTCAACCACAGCGCATGCCGGGGAGCAGTCAGGCACCGGATTCGACGGCCCTTGTGGACCGGGATCGACGGTGTCGACGTAGCCGGTGCCGCCGCGGCAGGAGTCGGTGCCGGGCGATCCGACTTAGACGAGCTCACTGGCTGCGGTGCAGATGGCACGGAAGCAGCAGGAGCAGGAAGCTCAACCACAGCGCATGCCGGGGAGCGGCCAGGCACCGGATTCGACGGCCCTTGTGGGACCGGGATCGACGGTGTCGACGTAGTCGGTGCCGCGGCAGGAGTGCCGGTGCCGGGCGATCCGACTTAGACGAGAGCTCACTGGCTGCGGTGCAGTTGGCACGGAAGCAGCAGGAGCAGGAAGCTCAACCACGGCGCGTGCCGGGGAGCGGCCAGGCACTGGATTCGACGGCCCCGCGGGACCGGAATCAAGGGTGCCGGCGTCCTCAGTGTCTCTGCAGGTGTCAGGTGCCGGGCGATCCAACTGTGATGAGCTCTCTGGCTGCGGTGCCAGTTGGCACAGAAGCAGCAGGAGCAGGGAGCTCAACCACGGCGCGTGCCGGGGAGCTGTCGGCACTGGCAGGAGGAGTCGTGGGCTTCCTCAACCTCAGAGAGATGGAGCGGTGCCGAGTCGACTTCGGTGCCGGCAACGGCCGGTGCCAGCGGGGTCCGGTGCCGAGGAGGCGCTTCTGTCCGCCGCGAGTAGCCCGCGCTTGTGCAGAAGGTGGAGGGGAATGAAAGTGCCGCTCCATGTTGTTTTCGGCTTAAACGCCGTGCAAATGGGGCACTTATCTGCGAAATGCGATCCCCGAGGCACCGTAAACAGGTCGTTGTTGTGGATTCCTGTCAGCAACGGCCGGAGGCCGGCAGGCACGGACTAAGAACCGGTGAGCCGGGCATGGGCTCAGGCACCGGTTGCAGGGAAGGGGCTACTCCCCGAACCCCGCTAAAGTATCATTAAACTAACTATTAAAGAAAAACGTAAGGTATAAGGATTATAACTGTATACACAAGAACTACGAGTAGCTAGGGAGCGGAGGTCAGCTAAGCTGCGCTCCACTGTTCCAACGACCTGGAGCATGCTTTCAGAATTCTTAAAAAGAGCAAACACTCCGATGCAGAAACTACAGAACTGAACCACCAAAAAAGAATCAACCTTCTGCTGGTGGCATCTGACTCAGGTGATGAAAATTAATACGTTTCGGTCTGCACTGCTGCAGAACCCATCATCAGCATGGACACGTCCTCTAGAATGGTGGTTGAAGCACAAAAGGACATACGAATCTTTAGCACATTTGGCACATAAATATCTTGCACTGCCAGCTACAATAGTGCTGTGCAAACACCTTGTCACTTTCAGGTGACCTGAACAAGAAGCATTATCTCCTGAAAATATAAACAAACTTGTTTGTCTGAGTGATTGGCTGAACAAGAAGTAGGACTGAGTGGGCTTGAAGGCTCTAAAGTTTTACATTGTTTTATTTTTGAGTGCAGTTTTTTTTAACATAATTCCATATTTGTAAGTTCAGCTGTCATGATAAAGAGATTGCACTACATTATTTGTATTAGGTGAATTGAAAAATACTATTTCTTGTTTTTTACTGTGTAAATATTTGAAATAAAAATAATAAAATACAAAGTGAGCACTGTACACTTTGTATTCTGTAAAAAAAACACAAAAACAAAAAACTAGACATCCATGTGGCACCTTAGAGAGACTAGCAAATTTATTTGGGCATAAGCTTTCATGGGCCAGAGCCCAGTTCATCAGATGTATGAAGTAAAAAATACAGGAGCAGGTATAAATACATGAAAAGATGGGGGTTGCTTTACCAAGTGTTAGGTCAGTCTAATGAGTTAAATCAATTAACAACAGGATACCAAGAGAGGAAAAATAACTTCTGAAGTGGTAAGAGAGTGTCCCATTGCAGACATGCATCACTACATGCACCCGACGAAGTGAGTATTCACCCACGAAAGTTCATGCTCCAATACATCTGTTAGGTCTATAAGGTGCCTCAGGACTCTTTGCTGCTTTTACAGATCCAGACTAACACAGCTACCCCTCTGATACCATTCCAGACAGTTGACAAGAAGGTGAGAGTAATAGTAGGGAGAAATTAGTACTGGGGAAAGCGAGGACTGGTCTGTCTCCCAAGGTCTGTGAGAGTGAGGGATCGTCCTTCTGGATAGGTTGCAGATCCTTGATGCGCTGGAGAGGTTTTAGTTGCGGGCTGTAGGTGACAGCTAGTAGCGTTCTGTTACTTTCTTTGTTGAGCCTGTCTTGTAATAGGTGACATCTTGGTACCCTTCTGGCTCTGTCAGTCTGTTTCTTCACTTCACCAGGTGGGTATTGCAGTTTTAAGAATGCTTGATAGAGATTTGGTATCCTGCTGTTAATTGATTTATCTCGTTAGGTCAGTCTAACACTTGGTAAAGTAACTCCCATCCTTTCATGCATTTATACCTGCTCCTGTATTTTTTACTTCATACATCTGATAAAGTGGATTCTAGCCCATGAAAGCTTATGCCCAAATAAATTTGTTAGTCTCTAAGGTGCCATATGGACTCTGTTTTTTTTGCTGATACAGACTAACCCAGCTACCACTGAAACCTTTGTATTTTGTATGGTAATTGAAATCAATATATTTGAAAGTGTAGAAAACATCCAAAAATATTTAAATAAATGATATTCTATTCTTTAATAGTATAATTAATCATATTTATTTTTTTTAATTGCTTGACAACCCTAGTTGAGATCCCTGCTTTGTGGAAGCAAAGAACCCAAATCCAACAGAAAAAGCCCCAGTTTTATTGAATATTTTCTCTCAGACATAGGATCTCTTATTCTGAGATGTGAGCATGAAAGATCTGGCTAGATTCAAGCCTGGGAAATGTTTAAGAAGCAAAAGTAGGGTGTGCCTTCTATATGCCAAAACCTCAGTGTAAGTCTCTGTCAAGTTACTGACCTCTCTCACTTCCACAGATCAGACTGTCCATGCTAAGCTTAACATAGGATGACAATATGAAATTGGAGGAAGGGGTTTCATATCTACCCTCTACTGGGCCATTCTGAACCAACTAATCCTTCGAACTCTTCTTTCCACTAGCATCTGGCCTGATACTGAAAGCTTTACTCACACAATGAGTCCCTTTGAAATCAGTAGGACTGCTCAGGTGAGTAAGTCTTTGTAGAGCAACATGAACTGTTGTCCATATGAGTCCTCTCTCATTTTCTGGTGAAGGCAGCAAGATGTGCACACAGACCAGTCCTCCAGAAGCCAACACTTCATATGCATCAATCTGACACCGCAGTCACAGTAAGAATTTGTTAACTGGGCTCTCCAGCTGGCACTCAGAACAGGATGTTCCAGGAGCATGCATGCAGAGATACACCTCTCATCATACCAGGCTAAGAGCAAGTCTTTCTCACCCCCACCCGTCCATAGCACCAGACAGAGCAGATAGAAACTGCCCTCTTTGGGTCTTGTTTCTTAAGCTTTTGAAATGGACGGAGTATATTTGTATCATCATTGCAGCCAGAAGCCCCATTCATGGCCAAGGCCCTAGTGCAATAGATACTATAGAGAGGCAGAACAAAAGATGGTGCTTGCTTCCAATCTAAGTATGAGACAGCTAGATACAGACAGGCATACGGGGAAACAATATTGGTCAGCATGATGGGCAGTGGGATGGTGTTTCTGTTAACCCAGGGGAACCTCTTGCTGGCTGTGTCCTTGCTGCTGCCTGGAGAGCAGGGTCTGGGCTCGGCTCATACAGGTTGAGGGAGTGCTCCTTTAGCTGAAGTGGAGAGAAGCTGCATTTCAGGGATCTGGTCCTGATTCCCAGGGGTTTGAGAGATTTAATGTGTCTGTTGCCTATGTAACACCAACAGACCCTGGTCGTCAGCCGGCAGGTTGAACCTGGGGCCTCTGGAGCTTAGTGCATGGGCCTCTACGGCCTCAGCTAAAAGCCATAGGCCTGTTAGCTAATGTTGTAGAGCAGAGTTAGTCAGTCAGTCATGTTTTGTTTTTTCCTCTCTCTCTCCCTCCATCTCCAAGACGGTTTGCAGACCACATCCTCTTCTTGCCTCGACCCACTCCCTCAGTCTGAACACACCTGACTCTACTCCTGTTTCAAACACTCAGGGTACGTCTACACTGCACGATTATTTCGAATTAGCTTAAACCGATATTACAAAACAGATCTAATAAAATCGGTTTAGTGCGTCCACAGTGGGATCACGAAATCAATTGTTTGCGTACATGGTCCAAAGCTACCATTGATTTCAGGAGCGGTGCACTGTGGGTAGCTGTTCCTCAGCTATCCCATAGTTCCCACATCCTGTTGACGCAACTAGTGCTGAGGGCAAAAACTTCCAGGGGGGCTGTAGCCACCCCCTTTGATTAAGGAGCATACAACACTTTGGCCCTTTTTCGCGGAAGTGCATTGAGCAAATGCCATACACAGCAACTTTCCCTTTTTTCACGTGGTGGGGGGGGGGATAAACTGAGGCTTTCCCTGACAACGCCAGCAACACTGTGTTTGAACCTACAAGACATTGGGAGCTCAGCCAAAGACTGCAAAATAATTTTCAGAGAGCTTGCTGTGGACTGTGGATAGCTGGATCCTCGTTACGCTCTCCTCCCTCCCTTCATGAGCGTCCATTTGAGTCTTCTGGCTTCCGTAAGCTTGTACGCAGCACTGTGTATCCTGGAAGTTTTTTATTTCACGCTTTGGCAATTTCGTGTTCTGTTAACGGAGCTGGAATAAACAGATTTTGTCTCCCAACAGCGATCAAGCTAGTATCTCACGTCAGGGGGTCTGCTGGCACTCTTTTCGATTTCAGACTGCATCGTAGCCGTGCTGATCAAGCTCCACAGCTGGGCAAGCAGGTAAATGTAATTCAAAAGTTCGCGGGGCTTTTCCTGTTTACTGCCCGCTGCACCGAGTTCAGATTGCTGTCCAGAGCGGTCAGTGCTGCACTCTGGGAGCCGCCGGAGGCCAATAACGGTCGATTCCGTCACACGAACCTAACCCGAGTATATCGCTATCGACATTTAGCGCTACTCTCGTTGGGAGGAGTTCCGAAATCGATTAAGAGACCGTTAAGCCTCGAATTAATGACAACGTGCTTGAACGGATACAGCGTTAAATCGTCATATGCCATTAAACCGATTTAACGTCGCAGTGTAAGACCTGGCTCATCATGTATTCTGGCCTCCTGAGTTCAGGAGCTCAAAGGAACAGTTCTCTGTTCTGGGAGACTCCATCAGCAAAAAGCTATGATACCTTTCCCTCTGTCTGGGGCTTGCCAATCATTCCGTTACTGAACATCTTGTTGCCTCCTTTAAAAAATTACATGGATTTATAATTAAGAGTATTTGTGGTTCCCAAACACTTTTTTTTTTATGATCTACCTTAAAAAAAACTGTCACTAAAAATTTCTCCAAGGTGAATATACAAGGTAGCAGCAGTGTACTTAAGTAAATGTTCTGCCATAGCATTAGATGGTAAAAGATCTTACTTATCCTTGAATTCAACATGCAGTTTTGGAGGTCTTCTTTCCTTTCAAGGCGCAATGTGGGTATTGGCAGTGCTTTGCTGTGGAGCTTAATGGGCTCCTACAAAGCGCCAGAGGAGCCAATGTGCTGGACAGATTTCTTCAGTGCTCCAGGACTAACAAGACTCAGAGGAGCCTCCCTTCCTCTCCTTGCACTCCAGTTGCAAGGAAGGGGGCTGCTACTGCTGGTGTGAATGAAAAATTGGAATATTTCCGCAGGAGACACACTTTATTCCACATAACATGCTTCAGCCAAATGGAGCTTTGGGGGTTACACTGGAGACTAACTCCAATGCATCGCAGTTCTGGCAACACAAAGTGTTCAAAAGACAGAGACTGGCTTGGAAAAAAGCAACATAGTGTTAAAAAGTTTAATCAAACAAACTACATTAGTTAAGTTAGAGATTGCATCAAGGATCCATCTCCTCTACTCCCATAAATACCTTAAAGGAAGTGGTCATCCTGAAAGGACTTTAGCAATGATAAAGTAGGAATAACATCCCAAGTGATGAAGAGGGTGACAAATCAGATGGTGCTGAGCTTTGAATATAAGAACACATGAGAATCATCATTGAGGTTTTGTGCTGAAAGCCAAGCTGAGGGCAATGCTCTTCTAGTATATATGGTAGGTGGAAGAAAAGCCATTTGGAGCATTTATCCCCTAGTATACATAGCACGTATGTGAAGGTGGCAATAATGAAGCAGCTTTTTGTTTCACACTGTTAATGTTGGTGGGTCATGATGGCAGCCTAACTGTACTAATGTAGCTTTTGTTAACAGGTGTGGTTAGCTCATGTGAGTAGCTCCTCAAGGGATCTATCGAATTTAGCGCTACTCCTCTCGTTTGGGAGGAGTTCCGAAATCGATTTAAGGAGCCGTTTAACTCGATATTAATGACAACGTCGTGTGAACGGATACAGCGTTAAATCGGTATATCGGCCATTAAACCGATTTAAAGTCGCAGTGTAGACCTGGCCTCACTCTGATTCCTGCCTCTAGTTTCAGGAGCTCAAAGGAAAGGTTTCTCTGTTCTGGGAGACTCATGCAAAACTGTTGATCCTTTCCCTCTGTCTGGGGGCTGTGCCCATCATCCTGTTATCTGAACACTTTTGCCTCCTTTAAAAATTATGGTTTTAAACTAGATTTTGTGGTTTCCAAACACTTTTTTTTTTTTATGAGTCTACCTTAAAAAAAACTGTCACTAAAAATTCTCCAGGTGAATATAGCAAGGTAGCAGCAGTGTACTTAAATGTTCTGCCATAGCATTATAGGTAAAAGATCTTACCTTACTCCATTGATTCAACATGCAGTTTTGGAGGTTCTTCTTTCCTTTTAAGGCGCATTGTGGGGTATTGGCAGTGCTTTGCTGGGAGCTTTAATGGGCTCCTACAAAGAGCAGGGAGCCAATGTGCTGGACAGATTTCTTCAGGTCTCCAGGACTAACAAGACTCTAGAGGAGCCTCCCTTCCCTCTCCTTTGCACTCCAGTTGCAAGGAAGGGGGCTTGATACCTGCTGTTGGTGAATGAAAAATTGGAAGATAATTTCCCAGGAGGAACCACCAGCTATTATTCACATAACATGCTTCAGCCAAATGGAGCTTTGGGGGTTACACTGGAGACTAACTCCAATGCATCTGCAGTTCTGGCAACACAAAGTGTTCAAAAGACAGGAGACTGGCTTGGAAAAAGCACATAGTTTTAAAAGTTTAACAAACAAACTACATTTAGTTACAGTTAAGATTGCATCAGGATCCATCCTCCTCCTACCTCCCCATAATACCTTTAAAGGAAGTGGTCATCTGAAAGGGACTTTAGCAATGATAAAAGTAGAATAACATCCCAAGTGCATGAAGAGTGTGTGACAATCAGATGTGCTGAGCTTTTGATATAAGAACACATGAGATCATCATTGAGGTTTTGTGTGAAAGCCCAAGCTGAGGTGCAATTGCTCTTCAGTATATATTGGAGGTGGAAGGAAAAGCCATTTGGAGCATTTTATCCACAGTATCATAGGCAACGTATGTGAAGGTGGCAAGTAATGAAGCCAACTTTTTGTTTCCACACTGTTAATGTTTTGGGTGGGTCATGATGCAGCCTAACTGTCACTAAATGTAGCTTTTGTTATACAGGTGTGGTTAGCTCATGTGAGTAGCTCCTCAAGGGATCAGAAAGAGAAGGGGAGTTGCATGTGCTTGTGAAGCAAGAGAGAACCTGTGCTGCTAAACCCACTGCAGGCTGTACCAACCCTCTGAAGGATGTGAGATGATGTGATATGACTCAATCCAGTCTGTGTCTACAACACACTATCCCCTTGTGGGAAGGCAGTCTTACCACCAAGTGCACTTGTGCCTCAATTTCCTCTATGGGCGGCAATTTTCTTCCATCTAGGTGGGAGACTGGAAGAGGTTTAGCCTCCAAGTCTTCCAGAGTAAAGTGTCCAAAATAACCTATTAACATAAAGCCTGTCATCTGCTATCACAACCTCAATGGTCTTCCTGCACTCCTCTGGGCACACCTGTTCTCCCCTTTGTGGCAGGGTGTAGCGGTGTGACAACTCACCGCTGCAGCACCTCCTGATGTTCATCCAGGGAATTAGCTCTTTCCACTCAGAAGCACCCTCTGCAGGCTGATGTTCTGCTTTCCACTGGCCCCAGTGTCCCTCACAGACCCTGGTGCCCCTTACCTCAGGGTTCAGCCCCATGCAGTACCCCACAGTCTCACTGGGTCTCCCCTCCTCAGGGAACCTCCAGCCCCCTATCCCCACTTCACCTCAGTCTTGGCTACTGCCAGTCACCATCTAGCCCCCGCTCACTGGGGCAGACTGCAGTATAATTGCCACTCATCATCACTGGCAAGGAGGGTTTGGACCTGCTGTCCCTGCCTACCCTTGGGCTGCCACTCTGCAACCCCAATAACCTTCTTGGCCTTTAAGAAGGCCTGCAGCCTGGGGGTTTTCCAGGGTAGAGCTCCCCAGCTCCTCTGACCTTTCTCCAACTTAGCCCAGCACCCAGCCCTTTCCACAGCTAGAGAGAGACTACTGAACTCCAGCCTAGCAGCCCCTTTATAGGGCCAGCTGCGGCCTGACTGGGGTATGGCCCAGCTGCAGCTGCTTCCCCAATCAGCCCCAGCTTACTGATACCCACCCCAGCCCTCTTGCAGGTGTTTTTAACCCCTTTGGGCAGGAGCAGAGTTACTGCTCCTCTTCAGGGAGTTTAGTCCTCTACCCTTTGAGGCAATAGCTCAACAGTTCTCATAGCCCTTCCCAGGGTTTAGTTCCTTTGAGGAGCCTGGCAAGTTCTTCCCATTACACCCCTCCTTCCTTTGACCTTTATACCTCTTTCTCTTTTTCCTACATGTCTCCACTCTCTCCCAAGAATCTTTGCAATCACAGCAAACAGCTGTAGCCCTTCCAAGGACAAGGTAAACTCTTTCCATGTCAACCCAGCACTAAGAGTGTAGACATCAGTGCACATGGGAGAAATCCAGTTCCCTGCCAGCCCAAGGATGTAGCCTCTCATAGACTTTTGGAACCTGATACAGCCAGGAGTGGCTGCACTCCCCTAGCATGTCAAATTACTGTGTTTGTCTGGCCTACTAGTGTGAAATATCACTCATAAACCTTCAGACCTACTAATCTGTGACACCTGCAACCCAGACATGTGACCAATGACTGAAATGTGAGACACCTGTATTCTTTTGGTGATTCACACTATAATTTATTGATTATCCCACTTTTCCTCTGACTGTGTGAATCACATGTAATCAGAATATCTCCCATGCAGATCAACAGGAGCATCTAAACATTCAGCCATCAGATTCCCAGTTCAGACCCCTACTGCTTTAACTCCTGAAGTAATTGCCTGTCTCTGGACCATCAGCTAGACAAGGATTTCACACACACTATCCCAATGGGTGACACTCTGTTTTCTAGACAGCAGTAGAAGTATTTTTTCTAAAATACACTCTAATAACAAACAGTACTTTGTATAACTGATATTGTCTGAATCAGCAGCAGAAGGAGCAATGTAGAGCCACAGCCCAGAGCACTTCAGATTTACTGCAAAAGGGGCACCAAAAATGAAATACCCCTATAAAATGAAACATAATACATCCTTAAAATGAATAGAAATCAATAGCAGGTGCTACCACAGCACCATAATAGTACATTTTGAGGGCTTATTATTTGCCTTTTGATTTCTGAGCCTGACGGGTGCACTTGGGGGTCATGTTTTCAGATTCTTCTTCACCAAACATCAGAAGACTTGTGATAAAATCACAAGAGTTAGCAACACTGCATTTGAGCCCTATAAGGCTAAGCTGGAGAGAAGATGATGACTGTAAGGGAGCCATGCCCCCTTACTGACACTGAACGTGTCTTTTGGTTGGTCCTCTCCCAGTGCTGCAAGAAAGGGGAAGGTCTGAGGAGGAGTCAGGATCCTGAGACTGACAGGTCCCCAGGCCAGTGCAGAGAGGCTAGCACTCCAAGTCAGCTGGATTGACAGGACCGGCAGGTGTGAGCCAGGGGTCCATGTCTAGTTGGCAGCCAGTATCAAGCAGAGTGTCCCAAGGGTCGGTCCTGGGGCCGGTTTTGCTCAATATCTTCATTAATGATCTGGAGGATGGCATGGACTGCACCCTCAGCAAGTTTGCAGATGACACTAAACTGAGAGGAGTGGTAGATACACTGGAGGATAGGGATAGGGTCCAGAGTGACCTAGACAAATTAAAGGATTGGGCCAAAAGAAATCTGATGAGGTTCAACAAGGACAAATGCAGAGTCC
>NC_133787.1:43493027-43517162 GCF_003597395.2 Chelonoidis abingdonii | reverse complement strand
GGATTAAAGAAATGTTGTCTGTACCTTTAAGCAAAATTGTTGGAATGTTGCAATCCAGGTGTCAGGAATACAGACATTAACATTGGACAATTGCACCGTTTAAGGGCAATTGGTGAAGTATTAGCCTTAGATCGATAACAGTAAGGAAGTGGGATATGCATGCTGTGCCCCAGGTGATTTTTAGTGTTTTTTTGCTTTCTTTGTCCCTTTGTCTAATTCCCACTCTTTTATCTGTATAAATAAGACTGTTCAGGTCTTGCATGGTGCTCACATTATCTGGGTATATTAGCAGAGCGCTGTGCTAATAAAACAGAGTGGTCTGACAAACTGTGAGTCCTGAGTCTAACTTTGACACTAGGGAGGTGGTGGAATCCCCTTCCTTAAGAGATTTTTAAGGTCAGGCTTGACAAAGCTTTACTGGGATGATTTAGTTGGGGATTGGTCCTGCTTTGAGCAGGGAGTTGGACTAGATGACCTCCTGAGGTCCCTTCCAACCCTGATATTCTATGATTCTGTGATGAAAGCCAGAGGAGCCAGAGCTATGGCAGCGCTGTCCAGGTGCACCAATGGGGAGCCAGGGCTGAGCTACAGCAGAGAGTGGTTGGGCCAGAGCCATGATAACGGACGCCAGCCATGCCACAAGCAAATTGGAGCTGAGCACAGTGAACAGCAGGGGAAAGTGAAGGCGGCCCTGGGCAGAAGGCTCAGTGGAGGGAGAGGGTGCCAGATAAGAGGGCCTCGAAGGCTAGACTGGGAGTAGGAACCATGACCCCAATGGGAGGGCTGATGCTGGGAAGAAGCGTACTGACACCTGGAGCCTGAAAGCGTGTTTCCCCCACCCCTCACCCCAGGGCAGGTGTCTGACCCATGGTGTCACAGCAGTGCAGCCAGGACTTGGGATGTGTAGGGATAGGCTGTGACTAGCCCCAGAGAAAGTGTAGTTGGCCATTGTGTTGGTTTCTGGATCCTTTCACCATCTCCATTTTTCCCTGATTGGTTTACAGTTGCTGGTTAATAAATTGTACATGGTTTAAACTCAGTGCAATGATCACTGGAGCAGAGAAGTGGCCGGGGAGGAGAGAGTATCCCACAGTGGGGAGACCCTAGCCCCGGTCCTGAGCAACCCATAGTGAGACGGGGGGTTAAGCCCCCTGTGATCCTGGCCCCAGCCTTATCGGGGTTACGAGGGCTCTGTCAGATAGGAGCAAGGCAGAGGAGTTCTCAAGCTCAAGCAGGCATCCAGTAAATGTTGTGGAGGTGGCGACTCAGAACCTGTCACCTCCAATTCTACCTGGGGCAGTATAGAAGCCAGGCAAATTCACCACGATAGCAGGACCATCCCCTGATTACATGTAGTTTGACAGTGATATAAAAACTAACTGAGTGTACCAAGGATATTTGGGTTACCTGAGTTTTAAACCTGTTCTGGGACTCTTAATATTTGCATAGATTCCTAGATGTTTAAGGCCAGAAGGGAGCATTGTGGCCATCCTGGCTGCCTTCCTGCATAATACAGGACAGAGAATTTCATCAAGTGATTCCTGCAACAAACCCATAATTTATGACTGAGCGAGAGCATCTCTTCTAAAAAGACACTAAGCTTGATTTAAAAACTTCAAGTGCTGGATAATCCACTAAATCCTTAGGTAAAAATGCATAAACTCTGGGATTTACATGGAATTTGTACAGGTAGGGGCCTGAGTGTCTGACACTCATTGTGCCATCTGGTCTCCAGGAAAACACCTGCTAATTGTGGTTTTATTGGTGTTTAATTAAATTGGCCTTCTGGGAGATTTCTGACTCTTTTGGGTCCTGTTACTTGGATGTGCTGTTCCCTCTCAATTGCGTTTTCTCCTATTACTGTCCCACCTAAACAGAAAAAGCAAGGTTTGCTTTGCTGCTGGGTCTTTTAGTGTGGAGACTGCAGAGCAGAGTTAGGCAGGGAAGAAAGTTAGCAGTGATCTCACTGCCTCCAACTGTGCTCTGTTTCAGGTGCTATTATCACTCTGTACACGTGTGCGTGCACACACACACATTTTCACTTGTGCACACAGTTCTAAATTCTGCAGCCTTCAGCTGACAAACAGGAGGCAAATTTTCTGCATTCAGTTCCCCGTGTCACTGGGTAGAAGGCTCTCGGTAAATAACAGGTTCAGTGCCATATCCTTCTGTTCTTCCTCAGACATCACTAGTCGATAACCCAATAGGTCCATGGCATCTTTGCACACATTTTGCAACTTTGCTATTTTCTGGAAGGGCAGGTTCTTCCTCCAGGCCTGGGATACATTCACTGCATCTCTGGAGCCAATGTCAAAGGCCTGCGTCCCCAGGCCTTTCCCATGAGTGATATTGTACACCCACACCTGAAGTTTGGGTGTGAAGTGGAGCTCTGCAAACTTATATATCTGTGCAGCCTTTGCCAGGGGATCATTGACAATATCTTCATAGCGCACCAGCATGTAGCGGCCTTTGAGGAAGCTGGGAAGGGCCTGGCTGCCTTCAGTGTAAATCCGGATGTGACTTTTACAGATTTCCTGCATCACATTGTAGGGCCCCCTCTCCCCTTGGTTATTCTGGGGCCCCACCACAATGTTACTGTCGTACATCAGAGCAGCCAATGTTTTCTCACGAGAGTGGAACACAGCCCTGGGGTCACGAACCAAGTGAATGATTTTGAGATTCAGGGAGGGGTCAATGAGCAGGGGATAGAGAACTGTCAGATCAAAGAACCGGACCTCCTTGATGACTGTGTGGCTATAGGTCTTGCAAGCTTCCTCCACCTTGCTGAATGGGTACTTGCCACAAAGGGTCTTGCAGGCAGTTTTGGAAATGATGTGGTTGCGCTGGAAGTGGTCACATGCAGGGGGGGAGCACAGGGCCCGACTGGCCTCCCACTGAAATAAATCAGATTTATTCCTCTGGGTAGACATGTAGGCATCAAACACAGACATGTCACACAGAAAGACAGACCTGATGAGGTCACGTGCTGCCATCTGTAAGACTTTGGCCCTGTTCCGGTACATGGCTGTCCACACGTGCCAGGCAGGCTCCATCAGGTAGAAGACATCAGGGTGCTGGCTGAAGAGCTGGCCAGTGAAGGAAGATCCTGACCGCCAGGAGGAGAGAATGAGGATGTGCACCTGAGCTGGCTTCTTTTCCTGGGGGGAATAGCTGCTGTGAAGCTGAGCGAGGAAGCAGATGAAAACAACTGACTGAACTCCCAGGGCCACTATCACTATTGTCTTGTTTGACTTCAGCATGGTGGCTAAGAGCCTGAGGGGAGAGAGAGAGAGAGAGAGCATTCAGATTGTTGGGTTAACAAACACCGTGGGAAGCCCAGGGCCAGTGCAAGGATGTTTCGTGCCCTAGGTGAAACTTCCACCTTGCGCCCTCCCCCGTTCCTAAGCCCCCACTCTGAGGTGCGCCCCCACCTGAGGCAGCTCCCCCCCTCCGCCCTGAGGTGCCCCCCCCATGGCAGCTCCCCACCCTCCGCCCTAAGGTACCCTCTCTGCTCGAGCTCACCTGTGCCCCGCCTCCTCCTCAAGCACACCTTTGCTGCTTCACTTCTCCCGCCTCTCAGGCTTGCAGCGCCAATCAACTTAGGTGCCACAAGCCTGGGAGGTGGGAGAAGTGAAGCAGCCACGGCATTTTCGGGGAGGAGGCAGGGCAGGGGGGAGCTGGGGCGGAGAGTTCTCCTCATGCCACCCCCACCCCTTACTTGCTGCAGGCGGCCCTCCCCGTGCTCCCCTGCCCCAGCTCCCTCCACCTAAATGCCGGCGGTGACTGGGGTGGACAAAGATCTGGCCGCCACGGTCGCTGCCGAAAAAAATGGCGCCCCCCCAAATCCTAGCACCCTAGGTGACTAGGTCGCCTAAATGGTTGCACCAGCTCTGAGAAAGCCGGACACTCAGGACTGGACCTCAGAGAAAACCGCAGCACCCCTGTTCTGGGGAAACAGAGCGCCACCTTGCCAGCAATGACATTCTGGCAGCAAATTTGAATGGTGTCTGGTGAAAGCAGATAAAAGGGGCTGTGGGCCTGTTTGTGAGCCTACACACTAGGAGAGAGTCGGATTGAATGCTATAGATGCCCATCTAGCTCTATTGTTTCTATGCTGCTGTAAGTCACTGCAGCATCTTGCTCCTAACCCTTCTCCAGAGAAGGGAAAGACATGTTTTTTCTCTTTTCCTTATCAAGAAGGGGTTTATACAGCCCCTGGGAAGCCAAAGTATTTCCCTTGATGGGGACATTTCCATTTTTTGAGCCTTGTCCTGGATTGAATTTCCCAGCTGGTGGGAGAGAGAGAAGCCTGGAAAGCTCAGACAGCTGCATGGTGCAAAGCAGCTGCATCACAGCTGGAGCTGGGAGGCTCCTAGCTACACCCTGGCTAGTGTCCCCTGATATGTTTAAAAATCAGAGTTCTGTTTTTAATTATACTGACTTGATTGTTATTGTTGCAATATGGCCTAGAGATCCCAGTTGGGCTGTGTGAGCTAATGAAGGAAGGCATTGTAGACACAGAAAAGAAGATGACAATTCCTGCCTTGAAGAGATTACAATCCAAGTGGAAAATGAGAGACATCAGGTGGATGCATCAAACGGGTGAGGGAGCCCAGCTAACTATAACTGCAAATAAATAACTACTTCTCACAGGCCTCTGGTAAACAGCGATCTAGCATTATTCTAAGTTTACAAATAGAGAAACTGAGGCATGGGGCTGACACATGATCTTCTCAGAGCCTCCCTTATGCACCATGGCTTCCTGAGCCACCCCTCACTTCCCCCATCCTGTGCTCAAGCCTCTGGCACATGCTTCCACGTACAGCCTCACAGGCATGTCTGTAAAGTGCCCAAATGTCCCATTTTTAAACAGCTTGTCCCTGAAATTTGGAGCCTTAAAAGAGACCATCAGTTCCTGAGCTCCTGTCCTGCAGTACTACGGCAATTCAGGGATGCCATTTGCTCCAGGCCAAATTGTTGGCAGCAGCAGCACTTCCAAACAGAGTCTGACACCAGCCACATGACTGACTGCCAAGGCCCAGCCAGGAGGAGCAGGGCTTGCCTGGCCTGTTCCCAGCACAGGAGGCAAGGGATGAGGAGGGAACTAGCTCCCAGTGGCAAGGGGTCATGCTGCTGTGAATGGTTTATTGTGCCTCAGAATCATGGGCAGGATCTGAGACTCAGCAACAGAAAATCATCTCTGACTCTTGCCAGCTGCTTCCTTCATTTTAATGAGAAAGGACGTTGTAAAATATCAAACACCCTTCATGTGTAAACAAAGGTAGCTTAGGAACGGGGTCACCACCAGTGCTGTTGCTTCTGCATAAAACTGAGCAACAGGGTCAGCTCCTGCCTAGCTCCCTGCCTTGAGTGACAAGTATCACTCCTGCTGCTTGCTAGCCCTGAGATCAGTCCCTCACTCAACCCCCTCATCCTGAGTGACAGAGGTCAGCCCGCAGCCAGCCCTGCCTACCCTGAGCAACAGTGGTACCCCTTCCTGCACCCTGAGCAACAGGCTCATTCTCATTGTACACCCTACTATACCTGTTGAGCTTACAGAGGAGCTGTCAAGGTTCCTTCCCCACTCTGAACTTTAGGGTACAGATGTGGGGACCTGCATGGACAATTCTAAGCTTAATTACCAGCTTAGATCTGGTATCGCTGCCACCATCCCCCAAACACTACTTTTTTCCCTGGGTAGTTTTGAGGGATTTGACCAAGTCCCTGGTGAACACAGATCCAAACCCCTTGGATCTTAAAACAAGGAGAAATTAACTAGGTATTAAGAAAACGGCTTTTAATTAAAGAAAAGAAAGGTAAAAGAAAACTCTCTGGAAGAGATTAGCATACCAGCTACTCTCACACACAATAGATTTAAAACACAGAGGATGTTCCCCTGGGCACAAATTTAGTTACACAAAAAAATACCCAAATATCCAATTTGATTCTACCTCTAATTGCATAAGACAGGTTACAAAGAAATAAACATAAACCTATTTATTCCTTTCTAAAACTTACTACTCTGATAAGAGGCTAGTTCTCTGATCTTTTTGACTTCGGCTGAAACTGAAACTCTTAAACAAAGGAAAAACTTTCCTCCTTTCTTTTGAAACATTTTGTTTTCCCATTGGTTTTTTTGGTCAGGTGTTAGCTAGGCTAGGTGAACTTTTTAACCCTTTACAGGTAAAAGAGGCATTAACCCTTAACCATCTGTTTATGACACTGAGCAACAGGCTCATTCTCACTGTACACCCTACTGTACCTGCTGAGCTTACAGAGGAGCTGGTAGGGTCCCAGCACAGGTTTCCTCTCCCCAGCTGATCTGGGGAAACAGGAAGCCAGGAACTCTTTATAATCAGCTCCTACCTTGAAATGGCTGTCCTCGGGCACAGGTTGCCCCAGCTGCTAGGCCAGGCTTTCCCAGGTGGAGCAGGGGCAGCCAAATGAACATGCTCAATTGAGAAGGACCTGGCACACCCAAAACTGCCCCCGAAAATGAGGCATTGTTTAATGAGAAAGGGGCACCCTAAGGGGTGACTGAAAACCAGTTTAGTTAAACCAGTGTACAGGGCTGTGTGGACACTTGTAGTTAAGTGTAAAGCAGGAGGACTCAACTCAAGAAGGAATGAACTTTAGCTAAACAGAACTATGAGCATTCACACAGCCTTATTCACCCATTTAACTAAGTTGGTTCAAAAGTCACAGCGGAGGCTAAACTGGTGCAGCTTTCTTGTGTTGACAAGTCCTGAGAGTGACACACTTCCTTTCTGTTAGTGAGATAGTGTAAAAGCCTGCACAGGTCCCTCTTTCTGAGCGTTAGGCGGCAGCATATAAGACCTGATGAACGAACTAGCACATCTTAGGACAGTGGTTTTCAAACTGGGGGTCACGACCCGTACTGGGTCACAGAACGTCAGGCACTGGGTCGCGGCACCTCTGGTCAGCACCACCAATGGGGCCGTTAAAAGTCCTGTCAGCGGTGCTGCCTGGCTAAGGCAGGCTAGTCCCTATCTGTTCTGACACCGTGCTGCACCCCAGAAGCAGCCAGCAGCAGGTCCGGTTCCTGGGTGGGGGGGCCACAGGGCTCCACACACTGCCCCCGTCCCGAGCACCAGCTCCGCACTCCCATTGGCTGGTTCCAATGGGAGCTGGAGGAGACAGTACCTGCGGGAAGAGCTGCACGGAGCCACTTGCGCACCTCCACCTAGGAGCTGGACCTGCGGTTGGCCACTTCCAGGGCACAGCGTAGTCCGAAGTGCCAGGACAGGCAGAAGTCCACCTTAGCACCCACGCTGTGCCACTGACTGGTAGCGGCACGAAGTAAGCCCATGCCACAACCCCGCACCCCAATCCCCCACTCCTGACCCACCCCAAGCCTGCACTCCAGCCCAGAGCCCGACCCCCTTCCTCGTGCCCCAGCCCTGAGCCCTCCAACACCTCCAAAACCCCTCACCCCCCAGCTCATATGGGTCACAGACCTATCACAATTTCTTCAACTGGTGACACCAGGAAAAAGGTTTTGAAACCTTGTCTTAGACAGACTGTACAGCCTCCAGAAAGCGCGCCCTCAGCACGGCCAAATGGCTGACGCGTCCAGTGGGTTTTGTGTTGCAGGAGTTTCGCACCTAGAAACAATTCTGCTGGATCCTCTAGGCACATAAAGGGAGGTGAAGCTCCACCAAATGGAGACATGAAAATCCCAAATTATCTCCCCAATCTCAACCAGGCTCTAGTGTTCTCTCAGAAAAATGTTCTCCTTGGTCCCCCCACCCCAGTACCCAGAGGGGTATAGTTTAAACTAGGATAGGTTCAAATTCATACATGTAAGTCAATCCTACAATTCTAATGGAACAACAATACTGATGAAGTCTACAGCTGAGTATATCAGAAGGAGAAGGGAGTATGTTCTGCAGAGGCTGCCCCAATGTTGACCAAAGATGTTTTGCGCCCTAGGTGAAACTTCCACCTTGTGCCCTCCCCCGTCCCCGAGCCCCCACCCTGAGACGCTCCCCCCGCAGCAGCTTCCCCCTCCGCCTTGAGGCACCCCCCCTGCCCCAGCTCATCCCTGCTGCGCCTCCACCCTGAGCACGCTGTCGCTGCTTCACTTGTCCCGCCTCCTAGGCTTGCGGCACCAATCAGCTTAGGTACTGCAAGCCTGGGAGGCAGGAGAAGTGAAGCAGCCACAGCGTGCTCGGGGAGGAGGCGGGGCAGGGGTGAGCTGGGGTGGGGAGTTCCCCTCATGCCCCCCCTTACTTGCTGCAGACGGCCCTCCCCGTGCTCCCCTGCCCCAGCTCCCTCCACCTAAATGCCGGCGGCGACCAGGGCGGCTGAAGATCCAGCTGCCGCAGTCGCTGCCAAAGAAAATGCTGCTCCCACAAATCCTAGCACCCTAGGTCACCTAAATGGTTGCACCGGCCTTGCCTGCTCTGTAACATTGGCCAGAGACATGCCCCAGGATAATTCCAGAAGAGCTCTTCAAAGAATACCCAGTCTTGATTTAAAAATGCCCAGTGATGGGGAAACCACCACGACCCTCAGTAAGTTGTTCCAATGGTTAGTTACCCTCACTGTTGGACAAAGAACAGGTGTGGCTACGGGCTCTATTGACAGGTGCTTGCACCATTCAACTCTCCAGCCAAGTTAGACTGACCATGTGCTTGGGCACTGCCCTAAAGCTGTCCCCTGCTTTCAAGCACTGACTCTAGCTCTGGCTTGCTAGTGGGTTGAAGTGACCAGAGTATGGAGGGCCCTAGTGGCACTGGTGAAAATGTGCACTCCTGCATCCATGCAAGGATTGGATTTTGCAGGAAACACAGTGAAGGGAGAATAATTTGTCCAAAGCTGGAAGGTACTGCCCACCTATCCGTGGCTTAAACGCTGATTGACAGGCAAGTATATGAGCCCAGAGCCCCACCTGCCACTTTTCTGGAGGTGTAAATAACTCACAATACAGGGCTCTTTGCATCATGCACATTTTTTCCTTTTTATATATTATGCAACTGTGTTTAGCACTGATCTCAGGTTATGGAGCTGCAAAGAGGCTGCATTTTCTCCCTTTGAGTTCCTTCTGGAACAGGACTCACAACCAGGATATGATGAGCACTGTTCCTTCTGTAGGAGCCAAGCTGGCACTGGGCCCCAATTACACTTCAAAAAAAGTGTGTTGTTCTTGCCAAGTAACTGCTTTTCAGTTTCCAAGCCCAACTAAATAATAATCTGCCAATTGTCATCATCATGTCCATCAGAAGCGCAGTGTTCCTGCACAGCCGTCAGAGTGGGGAAGGGCCCTGGTTTAAGAGTCCAAGGTTTGTTCTTAACTTCCCATCACATTGTGGTTGGGCACTAAAGGCAACCACAACACTTCCGTGCTCCTTATCTTCCTGGAGAGGCCTGCCACTTCCCACTCTTCTGAAGGACTTAGAATGCGCCTAACATGCAAATTAAGATGTGATTGGCTCCTGGGTAGGCCTATCCCTGCTATCTTTTATCTAGCTAGCATAGGTAACAATGGTAGTGAAGACATGACAGCACAGGCTGAAGCGTGGCTAGCAACCCAAATACATACCCAGAGTACCCGACAGGCTTGTGCTGGGGTTGCTAGCCCATGCTAAAGTCCTTGCAGCTACAACTTCACTAGTATTGTTACTAGTGTTAGCTAGAGGAACGCGAGCGTGAGTATGACTAGCCATGCTACTGTTACACCTTAGTTTGTGGTGTGCATGTACCCTGTGTGTTCTGGAGGCAGAGGGGGACTGAGAAAAGAATCCAGGCTGCCTGCCTGCAGTACCATTTGAACTCAGATTTTGAACTAAAATAACAAAGTCAATATTTCTGCACTCAGCATCTTGGCAGTTCCAGATACAGCTCACAGGGTCCAGGCAGCCCCAGCTCCTGCCCCCCGCTGCTTTCAGAACTGAAGGCATGCTCCAGATTGAGTCACTCAAACCCCTTAGTCAGACTGAGGAAAGGACCTGGCCCGCACTCTCCTGGCATCTCCTTTTGTACCTGTCTTGATGCCCAATATTCCGTAAATTGTTTTGGTTTCTTTACCTCTTATTGGATTACAGGCCTCCATCCCCCACGGCCCAGGTCTCTTTCCTGCTCTGGGCTCTTCTTATACTATAATTAGAAGGGCTGAATATTACGATTGGGTGTCTAACGTTTTTAATGTGTAATTAACACATTGTCTAATTGTTTGGGGTTCACAGTCCTGGCTGAGCCTCGCAACACGGAGCATCATGCTGGCTTCCAAGCCTCATGCATGCTGGATAATCCCAGTGATGACAGGTCTCACGTGCCATTATTCGTGATAATTTGTGGTATGTTAGTGCCTGGGGCCAATCGAGAACCCATGTGCTCGGTGCTGCACAGACACATAGCAAGAGACAGCTCCTGCCCCTTACAGGAACAGACTAAGCAGACAAGGCAGACGTTAGGCAGGGACATGCAGAGCCAGGGTTTGCATACAGCATGTTAGTGCCACCTTTTGGGAAGGGGGCTGGATTTTTAATTCTTTGGGTGGGTTTTTTGGGCAGTGAACAGCTAAAAGGGACCTGTTGTAACACTTGGGCCTAGCAGGCTTTCCTCAATTGTGAGCTCAGGAATTGGAAAGTAGGTGAAAGTTTATAAAATATTCTTCCAACAATAAATGTTGATGGGAAAGGTGCCAAAGGGCTGGCTTGCATGTCAGTCCCTCACACAGCCTTAGCATGAATGCCTCACACACCAGGCCTGATGGTCAGAGTGTAGGGTTGCCAGCTTTGGTTGGATAAATTCCTGAAGGTTTCATCACATGACATTATCTTTAATTAAAGATTAATCATTAATTCCTGAAGACTCCACAACAATCCTGGAGGGTTGGTGTCATAAACAGATAGCTAAGGGTTAATTTTCTTTTACCTGTAAAGGGTTAACAAAGGGAACCAAACACCTGTCCAGAGGACCAACTCAGGATAAACATGGTAATTTTTAAAAAAGCTCAAGGGAGGGAATTTTTGGGGTGTGCCGTGCTTGTCCTGTGTCCTAGTTGCGCTCTATGGCTATGAGTGTAATTTCCTATTCCAGCCTATCTTATCTGTTTTCCAATTGTAAGTACGAGGTAAAAAAACAATAAGGCTTTTATGTGGTTTTTTTGTAATTACATGTGTGTAGTTTGCGAAGACTGCTTTTAAATCGTATATCTTTTTTGAATACAGGCAGTTATTCATTTATTTCTTTTAAGCACGAGCCTAGTATATTGTCAACCTTAGAACAGAGAACATAGTTTGAATGTCTTCTTTTCTTTCTTTTTATATAAACTTTCTTATTTCAAACCTGTCTTGAGTCTTGCATCTGGTTAAGCTAGGAACAAGGGAAGGGGAGAAGCACTTTGTTGTTAGATTGACTAGGTTAAGTCTGCATAGCCTCTGGTGGGCGGGAAGACCTTAACCTCTCTGGTGTGTTTCAGCTTGAGCGGGAATCTACTAGTGTACCAGCGCAGGAAAATCTGGGGGAGGTAAAGAGCAGGAAGGGAAGTAGTTATTTCCCTTTTGTAAGATCAGGGCATCTGAGTCTTGGGGTCCCCCAGGGAAGGTTTTAGGGAGACCAGAGTGAGGCAGGCACTGTAATTCCTGTCTGGTGGCAGCGATATCAGATCTAAGCTGGTAATTAAGCTTGGAGGTTTCATACTAGCATCTTATTTTCTGAACTCTAAGGTTCAGATCTAAGTAGGAAAGCTATGATAGTTGGCAACTCTATCAGAGCAGCTGACCACAGGCTGCTCCTACTGCCTTCTGCTGGCAGGGTGGGGTCTCAGCACCTAGCAGCCAGGGACCCCAGACATGTACTGTGTTCATCCAGAAATCTGTTAGATTATTTCCAAATGGTTTAGTCTGACCCTTGCCCCTCAAACTATCCATAAATTCAGCCAAGTTAAATTGTGGAGGCTCCTCACATCTTGCCTGGCGATAATAGCCCATGCAGCCAGCTCACAGCGTCACCCTCTTCGCTCTGAGCTGGTCCCTGGTGCTGGCACCCCCCCCCCAGACACACACACAGCCGGTTACCCATTCCTGTCACTCCCCAGTGAGCAGCCCGGCTGCACCCCTCACCTGAGGGCAGCACAAGGCCCTGCTGCAGCCAGTTTGGGTGACACTAGCAACCACCACTCTGTGACCAAACTAGTTACAGTGATTTCATCACAACACTAGTGATTTGGGGGTGGTTTTCTACCTGTCTTATGAAAACGTGATGAAAGGTGCCAGCGCACAAATGTCCCCTTATTAAAAGTGGCCACCATCTCCTACTACTGTCAATGGGCCTGCAGCCAAGGAGATGCTGCTGTTTACCTGCAGTCTGTCTGCACATGGGAGTGAGGCTGCCCTTGAGAAGTTGAGACACAAGGTGGGGGAGAAAATAGCTTTGACTGGACCAACTTCTGTTGGAGAGCAAGACAAGTGTTTGAGCATGCTTGGAGCTCTTCCTAGGTCTGGGAAAGGTTCTCAGCTTGTCACAGCTAAATACCAAGTGGATCAGATTGTTTAGCATTAGTTAACACATATTTCTGGGTACCAGTCAAGGTGCCACCCCTCCAGTCATTCGAGAGCGCATGAACTAACTCACACAGGACAATGATAAAAGATAAAAACACGCCATCTCCTGTGGGTGACACTTCTCACAAAGCAATCACTCTACGTCTGACCTAGCAGCCTTGTCCTTAAAGGAAACCTGCAAGACACTGTCAAAAGATGAGACTGGGAACTTAAATTCATAACTTTGCTAGACACTAAAAATCCTGGACTGAACAGAGACACTGGATTTATAGCTTATGACAACAATCTGTAACTCATGAACAACCCTCCCAGCTGCCTTACCCCCCACTCGCCCCCTTCACCTTGAATGATCCCTTGAACTATGGGTTAACTATTTGTGAGAAGCAATTTGTTCAACCTGGTAGGGAGCTCTAAGGCCGAGTACGTTCTCCAGACCTGAGGAAGAGCTCCACGTAAGTGCAAAAGCTTGTCTCTCACACTCACAGAAGTTGGTCCAATCAAAGAAATTACCTCACCCACCTTGTCTCTCTAATAGCCTTGCGCTGACACGGCCAAACCAACACTTACTAAAGTTGGCTGCCACCTGCCACTGCATTCAGTGAAGATGAAGCCATGTCCACAGACAAGAGGGCAGCCACACTATGGTTCAAGGGGCTAGACCGAGCACCTTGACTGTGAGAAGTGTCAGGATCCATTTACACAACAAAGAAAAATCTGTGGCTGGCCCATGCCAGCCAACTCGCACTTGCTAGGCTTGGGCTGTGGGGCTGTTTCATTGCTGTGTAGAATTCCAGGCTCAGGCTCCAGCCCAAGCCCTGGGACCCTCAGAGCCTGAACTCCAGCCCAAGGCCGGAAATCTCCACAGCAATGAAACTGCCCCGCAGCCTGAGCCCAAGTCAGCTTTTTCTTTGCTGTGTATACCAGTGGTTCTCAAACTTTTGTATTGGTGGTCCCATTCACATAGCAAACCTCTGTGTACAACCCCCCTTTAAAATTAAAAACACTTCTTTACATATTAACAACAAGGAGTCCGGTAGCATCTTAACGACTAACAGATTTATTTGGGCATAAGCTTTCATAGGTAAAAAACCCACTTCTTCAGATGCATGGAATGAAAATTACAGATGCAGGCATTATTATACTGACACATGAAGAGAAGAGAAGAGAAGTGGAAATCCATCAACCTCATCAAAAAACTCACACAGATACAGACAGACCATCTTCCTCTCCAAGTGCAAACAGATGGACATCATACCAAATGGACTGAAGATAAAAAATCCATTGCAATCGACATACTACACTGACTATGATGAGAGATTGTGTCACACACTCTCAAAGAAACTGACGAACTACCTGATCAGCATCCTGTACAGCAGACAGGAGAAGATCAAGAATGAGCTCTCAGAACTGGAGACCCTCATACAAAACCAACCTTCCACACAAACTTCCATGTGGCTGGACTTTACAAAAACGAGACAAGCCATTTACAACATACACTTCACTTCTCTACACAGGAAAAAGGACAGTAAACTATCTAAACTCCTACATGCCACGGGGGCTACAACAGTGGTACCCTCAACTCACCCAGAAATATTGTTTATCTATCAAACTACACACTTAGCCCAGCGGAAGAGTCTGTCCTATTTTGGGGACTGTCTTTCTGCCCCAGCACCCCTATGAACATGATACAGTTCTGTGGTGATCTGGAAGCCTACTTTCGTCATCTCTGACTCAAGGAATAGTTTCAGCACACCACTGAACAGTGCACTGACCCATAGGAACCCTCGTATGAACACTACAGGAAGAAGAATTCTGTGTGGACTCCTCCTGACACTCGAAATGACAGACTGGACTTCTACATACAATGCTTCCACAGATGTGCACAGGCTGAAATTGTGAACAAACAGCATCACTTGTCCCATAACCTCAGCTGTACAGAACGCAACGCCATCCACAGCCTCAGAAACAACTCTGACGTTATAATCAAAGGGGCTGACAAAGGAGGTGCTCTAGTCATAATGAACAGGTCAGATTATGAACAGGAGGCTGCCAGGCAACTCTCCAACACCTCATTCTACAGGCCACTATCCTCTGATCCCACTGAGGAGTACCAAAAGAAACTACACCAGCTGCTCAAGAAACTCCCTGCTATAGCACAGGAACAAATCTATATGGACACATCCCTAGAGCCCCGTCAGGGGTATTCTATCTCCTACCGAAGATCCATAAACCTGGAAATCCTGGACACCCCATCATCTCAGGCACTGGCACTCTTACAGCAGGATTAGTTGGCTATTTGGACTTCCTTCTTAGACCCTACGCTACCAGCACTCCTAGTTATCTTCGAGACCCCACCGACTTCCTGAGGAAACTACAACGCATTGGTGATCTTCCTGAAAACACCATCCTGGCCACCATGGATGTAGAAGCTCTTTACACCAATATTCCACATGAGGATGGCCTACAAGCCGTCAAGAACAGTATCCCTGATGAGGCCATGGCACACTGGGTGGCTGAGCTTTGTCCTCATCCACAACCATTTCAGATGTGGGACCAATTATACCTTCAAGTAAGTGGCACTGCTATGGGTACCCACATGGCCCCACAGTATGCCAACATTTTTATGGCTCACTTAGAACAACACTTCCTCAGCTCTCGTCCCCTAACACCGCTGTTAGGATATAGATATCCAGGCCTGTCTGCAAAGGCATATACTTTAAGAATTTAGGTGTATTCTTATCACTTAGCTAGTTATAGAGGTACAAAACAAGAATCAAAATCACACTCTGCCTGTGTAAGGGCCTTCTCTCACTATGATAGTCTAAGGCCTTGTTCGTAGACTAAGGCCTTTGGCTAAACAGCAGGGGCAGCCATACGCTGGGAAGCGAACGGGCACTAAAATATGGCAGTTTTGGGCTGTTAAAAAGGTGATCAAATTTATCACCTTCAGAGAAAGAGAAGAGCCTAGAAGATTTAAAGAAAACTTTGTTTGATAGCATCCTGCCTGGCAAGAACTCACTTATCAATAGCTGGGATGTGAAATCCTCATTTCTTTGTTGTTCTATCATTGAAGTCCCCATTTCCCTATTTTTTGTCTGTATAATCTCTGTCTGGTTCTGTGATTGTTTCTGTCTGCTGTATAATTAATTTTGTTGGGTGTAAACCAATTAAGGTGGTGGGATATAATTGGTTAAATAATCATGTTACAATATGTAAGGATTGGTTAGTTAAAATTTTAGTAAAATGATTGGTTAAGATATAGATAAGCAGAACTTAAGATTTACTACATAGTCTGAAGTCAACCAGGGAATTGGAGTCATGTTTGCTAAGGGGGGGAATGGGAATAGAGAATGGGAACAGGGACACAGGCAAGGCTCTGTGGCATCAGAGCTGGGAAGGGGGACACTGAGGAAGGAAACTGGAATCATGCTTGCTGGAAGTTCACCCCTGTCATAAACAGACAGTAAAGGGTTAAAAAGTTCACCTAGCCTAGCTGACACCTGATCAGAGGAACCAATGGTGGGAGGAACAAGATTTTTCAAGAGCAAGGAGGGAAGTTTAACTGTGCCGGAGTGAAAAGACCCAGGAATCAACCAGGGTAGTGAGTATTAGAGAAGGAATAAATTAGCTTGTGTTTATTTCCTTTTGTGACTTCATTTTGCATAAGAGAGGGAATTAAATTGGGTTTTTCTTGTGTAACTAAGGTTTTTGCCCAGAGGAAAATCCTCTGTGTTTTTGAATCTGCTGTCTGTGAGAACAGCTGGCATGCTAATGTCACAGAGGTTTTCCTTTCACCCTTCTTCTTTAATTAAAAGTCTTTTCTTTAAAACCTGATTAATTTTTCCTTGTTTTAAGATCCAAGGGGTTTGGATCAGTGTTCACCAGGAAATTGGTAGAGAAGTCTCTCAAGGCTACCCAGGGAAGGGTTATAGTACTTGGGAGGGAGATATTTGGGGGGGAGAGGTCATCGAATCCAGTCCCCTGCCCTCATGGCAGGACCAAATACTGTCTAGACCATGCCTGATAGACATTTATCAAACCTATTCTTAAATATCTCCAGAGATGGAGATTCCACAACCTCCCTAGGCAATTTATTCCAGTGTTTAACTACCCTGACAGTTAGGAACTTTTTCCTAATGTCCAACCTAAATCTCCCTTGCTGCAGTTTAAGCCCATTGCTTCTTGTTCTATCATTAGAGGCTAAGGTGAACAAGTTTTCTCCCTCCTCCTGATGACACCCTTTTAGATACCTGAAAACTGCTATCATGTCCCCTCTCAGTCTTCTCTTTTCCAAACTAAACAAACCCAATTCTTTCAGCCTTCCTTCATAGGTCATGTTCTCAAGACCTTTAATCATTCTTGTTGCTCTTCTCTGGACCCTCTCCAATTTCTCCACATCTTTCTTGAAATGCGGTGCCCAGAACTGGACACAATACTCCAGTTGAGGCCTAACCAGCGCAGAGTAGAGCGGAAGAATGACTTCTCGTGTCTTGTTTACAACACACCTGTTAATGCATCCCAGAATCACGTTTGCTTTTTTTGCAACAGTATCACACTGTTGACTCATATTTAGCTTGTGGTCCACTATGACCCCTAGATCTCTTTCTGCCATACTCCTTCCTAGACAGTCTCTTCCCATTCTGTATGTGTGAAACTGATTGTTCCTTCCTAAGTGGAGCACTTTGCATTTGTCTTTATTGAACTTCATCCGGTTTACCTCAGACCATTTCTCCAATTTGTCCAGATCATTTTGAATTTTGACCCTGTCCTCCAAAGCAGTTGCAATCCCTCCCAGTTTGGTATCGTCCGCAAACTTAATAAGCGTACTTTCTATGCCAACATCTAAGTCGTTGATGAAGATATTGAACAGAGCTGGTCCCAAAACAGACCCCTGCGGAACCCCACTTGTTATACCTTTCCAGCAGGATTGGGAGCCATTATTAACTACTCTCTGAGTATGGTTATCCAGCCAGTTATGCACCCACCTTATAGTAGCCCCATCTAAATTGTATTTGCCTAGTTTATCGATAAGGATATCATGCGAGACCGTATCAAATGCCTTACTAAAGTCTAGGTATACCACATCCACCGCTTCTCCCTTATCCACAAGGCTCGTTATCCTATCAAAGAAAGCTATCAGATTGGTTTGACACGATTTGTTCTTTACAAATCCATGCTGGCTATTCCCTATCACCTTACCACCTTCCAAGTGTTTGCAGATGATTTCTTTAATTACTTGCTCCATTATCTTCCCTGGCACAGAAGTTAAACTAACTGGTCTGTAGTTTCCTGGGTTGTTTTTATTTCCCTTTTTATAGATGGGCACTATATTTGCCCTTTTCCAGTCTTCTGGAATCTCTCCCGTCTCCCATGACTTTCCAAAGATAATAGCTAGAGGCTCAGATACCTCCTCTATTAACTCCTTGAGTATTCTAGGATGCATTTCATCAGGCCCTGGTGACTTGCAGGCATCTAACTTTTCTAAGTGATTTTTAACTTGCTCTTTTTTTATTTTATCTTGTAAACCTACCCCCTTCCCATAAGCATTCACTTTGTTAGACATTCCTTCAGACTTCTCAGTGAAGACTGAAACAAAGAAGTCATTAAGCAGATTCAGCAGAATACACCAAACAATCCTAACGATCATCCATGGATTGGAGCAATTATGTCCACAAGTATGATGAATCCAGTGATATTGCTGAATATTTTCTCACCTTTGAGAAACTGTGCACCCTGCATACCATTCCTGAAGAACAAAAGATGACCACATTGGTAGCAAAATTGACTGGAAGATCTCTGGATGTATTCAACAAAATGCCTATTGGGGAGGATTCTGACTATGGTAAATTTAAGGATTTGGTTTTGAAACAATTTCAAGTTACACCTGACACTTACAGAGTCAAATTTAGAACCCTTCATAGAGGGCTCTATGTACACCAAATAAAGGATCTGATGGAGAAATGGGCCGACAGCAGGGGTGTAACTACCTTTGAAAAAATGGTTGATTTAATGACTCAGGAACAATTCCTGAATATGACCAAGGATAATATAAACAATTTTCACCCCACCACCAACCTCAGCCTGGACCAGTCCACACAAGAGGTCCACTTCCTGGACACTACAGTGCAAATAAGTGATGGTAACATAAACACCACCCTATACCGGAAACCTACTGACTGCTATACTTACCTACATGCTGTAGCAAGGCCCCCTGGCTCCCCACTGCACCTGAAAGGTACGGGCCAGAACAGATGCCGAGGTGGGCGGAGCCACCGCTGCCAGTCCCCGTCCCCCGGAAGTTAAGGGGCGGGAAAGGAAGTATAAAGGCCTGGCCCCAGCACTCAGTTAGGCGCAGGCCGCCGGAGGGGACAGACGCTGGTGCTCAAGCTCCCGCCGGGCCCAGCCTGCCCCGTGCTCGGTACCCAGAAGAGTGCTGGCCTGAGCTTCCCTGTGCCTGGTATCCAGAAAAGCACTGGCCTGAGCTTCCCCGTGCCCGGTATTCCGAGGAGCTACCTGAGCTTCCCTATGCCCGGTACCCAGAGGAGTCGCCTGAGCTCCCCTAAGGCCAGTATCCTGAGGAGCCCATGGTCTGGGACCCACCAGACTAAGCTGGTGAGAGACAGGTGCCTAGGGAGGGGGAGATTGGAAGTGGCCTGGGGGTAGCCGACCCCAGCCTGGCTCCAGGGGACCCCGAACCGATGTCAGTGTGTTATGGCCAGGATCCCCACTGACTGCTGCGAGTCTTTGCTGCTGCTAGGGCCCTGGGCTGGAACGCAGTGGAGTGGGAGGGCCTGCGTTCCCCCTGCCACCCTTCCAAGTATGGCAGACACCCCCTCTCCCTGGTCTGACAAGGCCTTTTGGACTCTGTATTTGCTCAGCCCTGCTGCAAGGCCTGAGCTTGAACTGTTTGCTGCCCCGCCCTGTTCCAGGGCCGGGCTTATAGACTCTGTATTTGCTCAGCCCTGCTGAAAGGCCTGAGCCTGAATTGTTTGCTGCCCGCCCTGCTTCAGGGCCGGGCCTACGGACTCGGTGTCCGCCCAGCCCCTGTTGAAGGGCCGGGACTCTGACTTGCTTAGAGACTGTTTGTTTGCTCAGCCCCGCTGAAGGGTTTGAGCCCTGGACAGATTGCTGCTGTGTAGCAAGGCGCCCTGGCTCCCCGCCGTGCCTGAAAGGGATGAGCCCCAGCACTGGACCCTTACACGTGGTGCCTTCTCTGAGGAGTTCCACCCAGGATGTGGGCACGATCTCTTGACTCTGGTGAGAGAGGGGCTGGGGGGAAGAGACCTCCCTCCTGAGAGATGGATCTATCGCAGCTCTTCGCCCTCCTGACAGAGAATCAGGAGCAGCAGCAGGCGACTCAGTCGCAGGAGCAACAAGAGCAGCAGACCACCCAGCTTCAGCAGCAACAACAGCTCATCGAGCAGCTGAGGACTCAACAGCACCAGCTGATTCAAGACCTGGTCAAGCAGCATCAGGAGTTCCAGCAGCAATGCCTCCAGCGGCTCGTGGCAGCACAGGCCGGGGGGCGGGGAGGCCCAACCAGGAGGTACCGATGGGGGCCTGCGCCCCAACCCCCCAATCCGGCTGACGAAGATGGGCCCCGGCGACAATCCCGAGGCCTTCCTCGTCACCTTTGAGCGGGTGGCGGTCGTCGCAGAGTGGGCCCCTGATCAATGGGCTTCTATACTGGCCCCATAACTGACAGGGACTGCTCAGGCAGTCTGTCAAGGCCTGTCTGCTGAAGCCACCCAGGATTATAGTCAGGTGAAGACTGCCCCAGACGGGAGTGCACCTTCGACCAGGTCTGCTCCGGGGAGGCTCGTGCCCACCGCCCACAGACCGCCAAAATTACTGGTTGTTGAGGGGTACCCAACGGTGGCCCTCCTTGACTCAGGCCGTGGACAGACATTGATCCGCGAACACTTAGGTCCCCAGGCCGATGCACGCCTGGGTGAAATCTGCCTGCAGTGCATCCACGGCGACGTACGGCCTTACCCCAGCGCCCAGTCCCAACTGATGATAGATGGAGTTACGCGACAGATGGTAGTGGGTCTCGCACCAAGGCTGGCATATTTGGTGATTCTGGGCCGGGACTGGCCTGAGTTCCAGGACGTCCTATGCCAACATGCTGGAGGTGGCCTAGGCCCCGTACCAGCCTTGGAGAGGGAGACCCCGGAGACTGAGGAAGACGAGTGGGAGGCCCCGGAAACTGCAGAGGACAAGCAGGAAGCACCCGACCCCACCATCACGATAAGGGAACCGGAGGATGTTTCCCTGGGAGGGGTGGGAGATCCCTTGACCCCCACAGACTTCTGCCGGGACCAAAGGGCCAACCCCACTCTCAGCCGGGCATATGAGCAGTTGGCCGCAGTGGATGGGACCATCCTCGATCCAGGTCGGGTGACCCAGTGGCCGCACTTTGAATTGTGGCAAGAGCGCCTGTATCGCATTGAGAGAGACCTGCACACCAGGGAGCCCCAGACTCAACTCCTAGTGCCCCGATGTCACCGACGGGCGGTCATGAAGCTGGCCCATGATGTCATGACCACCAGACACCTGCATCTCAAGAAGACCCTAGCCAGGATACTGGGACGCTTCTTTTAGCCGGGTATCCACCAGGAGGTAAAAGACTATTGCAACTCCTGCCCAGATTGCCAGTTGGCTGCCCCGGCAAGAACTCCCAAGGCGCTGCTGGTCCCTATGCCGCTAATCGAGACCCCCTTCGAGTGCGTGGCCATGGATCTGGTGGGACCCCTCCCCAAGAGTGTTGCGGGGTTCCAGTACATCCTAGTGATGCTGGACTATGCCACCCAGTTCGTCTTTGCCCGCATCGGCTTGCCCCAGGAGATCCTCATGGACCAGGGGACCAACTTTACCTCGCAGCTGTTACAGCAGGTGTGTGGACTCCTGGGGATCAAACAACTGCGGACATCAGTGTATCATCCCCAGACCGATGGGTTGGTTGAGAGGTTCAATCGAACCCTGAAGGACATGTTGCAGAAGTTCCCCCTGGAGGACCTCCGCCGGTGGGACCAGCTACTCCCGCCCTTGTTCCTGGCGGTGCGAGAGGTCCCCCAGTCGTCAACCAAGTTCTCACCTTTAGAACTACTGTACGGCCGCCGACGCCAGGGCTTCTTGGACCTGATGAGGGAAACCTGGGAGCAAACCCCATCACCTGCCCAAGGTCTCCTAAAAATAAGTGCTCCAGTTACAGGAGCGTCTTAAACAGGCTGGGACCCTGGCGTGAGCAAATTTGAAAGCCGTCCAAGAAACGCAGGCCCAGACTTATAACCGGGATGCACGAACCCACGACTTTCAACCCAGAGATCAGGTCCTACTCCTCCTTCCCTCCAGTGAGTCCAAGATCCTGGCTTGGTGGCAAGGGCCGTATGAGGTGGTTCGAAAGGTGGGCCCTGTTACTTATGAGATCCATCAGCCTGACCGGCGAAAAAAAGTCCAGCAGTACCACGTCAACCTTCTCAAACCCTGGCGGGAACGAGAAGGTCTGTTGATCAATCCCTGCCCACTGGCACCCAAGCTCGGACCCCAGGTGAACCCTACCAAAGACTCCGAGGGACCCCAGCTTGGGGAGACACTGACGGAGGAACAGCTCAAACAAACCCGGTGCCTCCTTCAAGCGTTCTCCCGGACTTTCAAGTCCCAACCGGAGTATACCTCCCTGACATATCATCGAATTCAGACTGAGCCAGGGGTGGTGATCAGGGGCGCGACCAGGCCCCTACCTGAAGCAGATCGTTGATGAGGAAGTACGGGCTATGCTAGACCTGGGGATGATCGAACCCTCGCAAAGCGAGTGGTGTAGCCCAGTCGTCCTAGTGCCAAAGCCCGATGGCTCCCAACGTTTTTGCATTGACTTTAGACACCTTAACACCGTCTCCAAGTTCGACACCTATCCCATGCCCCGAATAGATGAGCTGTTGGCCCGATTAGGAGAGGCCCGCTATATCACAACCCTGGACCTAAGTAAGGGATATTGGCAGATCCTGCTGGAATCAGCCTCCAGGGAAAAGACCGCGTTCGCCACTCCTACGGGCCTATACCAATTCACGCGGATGCCTTTCAGCCTTCACAGGGCACCCGCAACGTTTCAGCGTTTGATGGACCCCCTCCTCCAACCACATCAGGACTACACGGCAGCTTACCTGGATGACGTAGTCATCTACAGTTGTCAGTGGAAAACCCACCTAGAGAGAATCGCCGCTGTCCTGAGGTTCTTGCGGGCGGCCAGACTCACAGCCAACCCTAAGAAGTGCCGCATCGGCTGGTGAGAGACCACCTATTTGGGGTACACCATCGGAAATGGGGAAGTGAAACCCCTCGTGAACAAGGTTCAGGCCATTGCAGCCTGTTCTCCGCCGACCACGAAACACCAAGTCCGCCAGTTTTTGGGGCTGGCGGCATACTATCGACGGTTCATCCCCCAGTTCGTGGTGATGGCCGCCGCCCTGACAGGGCTCCTCACCAAGGACAGCCCACGACAGGTGCGCTGGACCCCCGAATGTGACAAGGCTTTCCAGTCATTCAAGGCAAGCCTCTGCAGTAAGCCGGTCTTATTTAGCCCTGACTTCACTCGGCCGTTCATCCTGCAGACGGATGCTTTGGAGGTGGGGCTCGGGGCTGTCCTCTCACAGGAGGTGGATGGGGAGGAGCATCCGGTCCTCTACATCAGCCGGAAGCTGTTCCCCCGTGAAAAAAACTATGCTGTGGTCGAAAAGGAAGCCCTCGCAGCAAAGTGGGCGTGACGCCCTGCGATACTACCTCCTTGGGGCCCCATTCACCTTGGTCACTGACCACATGGCCCTGCAGTGGTTGGCCCATATGAAGGACCACAATATGCGGCTCCAGTGGTGGTACTTGGCCCTGGAGTCCTACACCCTCACCGTCTGTCATAGAGCTGGGAAAGACCACACAAACGCGGACTTCCTTTCCTGCCTAGGGGGTATGGATGGGCTTGGCCCCGTTGCATGGGAGCCAGCCTTGAGGGGGGGAGGTGTGTAGCGAGGCCTCCTGGCTCCCCGCCACACCTGAAAGGGACGGGTCAGAGCAGACGCCGAGGTGGGTGGAGCCACCGCTGCCAGTCCCTGCCCCCGGAAGGTAAGGGGCGGGAAAGGAAGTATAAAGACCAGGCCCCAGCGCTCAGTTAGGCGCAGGCTGCCAGAGGGGACAGATGCTGGTGCTCGAGCTCCTGCCGGGCCCAGCCTGCCCCGTGCTCGGTACCCAGAAGAGCGCTGGCCTGAGCTTCCTCGTGGCCAGCATCCAGAGGAGCTACCCGAGCTTCCGTATGCCCGCTATCCAGAGAAGTCGCCTGAGCTCCCCTATGGCCAGTATCCTGAGGAGCCCATGGTCTGGGACCCACCAGACGAAGCTGGTGAGAGACAGGTGCCTAGGGAGGGGGAGATTGGAAGTGGCCTGGGGGTAGCCGACCCCAGCCTGGCTCCAGGGGACCCCGAACCGATGTCAGTGTGTTATGGCCAGGATCCCCACTGACTGCTGCGAGTCTTTGCTGCTGCTAGGGCCCTGGGCTGGAACGCAGTGGAGTGGGAGGGCCTGCGTTCCCCCTGCCACCCTTCCAAGTATGGCAGAC
>NC_133787.1:43472126-43492673 GCF_003597395.2 Chelonoidis abingdonii | reverse complement strand
CTGCTCACAGAAGCTGGCAAGGAAAGGGCTGATGCTGCAAGAAGATACGTACCTAAAAGGTACTGAACACTAGAGATCAGAACATTCACATACTTGCATTTTTCATTTAGATAACAAGGAACAGGCCGACCCATCCCAATGACAGGGGCAAAAGGGTAATATGATAGATAGAGTTGTTTTGTTCAAATCAATATGAACAAGGTGAGAGGTGGCACCTTACTACGTAGAGGGGTTGCACCTCAATACGTCTGGAGTGATGTGTAACTTGTTTGTACCTGTGTATAAGAATGTATCCCTGGGGCGATGTCTTTGTCCGGCCTAGGGGCAGTGGAAAGTCCCGCCACTGACTGAGCCGAGTCCATTGACTGTGGGTACATATTTGTAGTATGCTCGGTAGACTAAGTAATCTGCGGAGAACTACTACTGTATCCAATACGGCAATAAACCTGGCCGACGTGCCTTCATACCTTACTGGACTCTGGTTATTGGGGGTTCTCTTCGGGTCTGCTGTGTCAGCTAGCTGCGCAGAGCTGGGGCAGCACACAGAGGGAACACACGCACACAGCCAAGTGATACCAGCAAGGATAGAGCAGAGCACCACACCGGTAGCATCTGACAACACACACCTCTTGACAACATCTGTATTTGCTCAGCCCTGCTGCAAGGCCTGAGCTTGAACTGTTTGCTGCCACGCCCTGCTCCAGGGCCCGGCTTATAGACTCTATATTCACTCAGCCCTGCTGAAAGGCGTGAGCCTGAATTGTTTGCTGTTTGCCCTGCTTCAGGGCCGCGCCTACGGACTCGGTGTCCGCCCAGCCCCTCTTGAAGGGCCAGGACTCTGACTTGCTTAGAGACTGTTTGTTTGCTCAGCCCGGCTGAAGGGTCTGAGCCCTGGACAGATTGCTGCTGTGTAGCGAGGCCCCCTGGCTCCCCTCCGTGCCTGAAAGGGACGAGCCCCAGCACCGGACCCTTACACATGCCTCCAGCTTCCATCCAGGACACATCACACAATCCATTGTCTACAGCTGAGCCCTAAGATACAATCAAATTTGCTCCATTCCCTCAGACAGAGACAAATACCTACAAGACCTTTATCAAGCATTCTTAAAACTACAATACCCACCTGGGGAAGTGAGGAAAAAGATTGACAGAGCAAGACAGGTACCCAGAAGTCACCTATTACAGGACAGACCCAACAAGGAAAATAACAGAACACCACAGGCCATCACATACAGCCCCCAGCTAAAACCTCTCCAGCACATCATCAGTAATCTACAACCTATCCTGAAAAACAATCCATCACTGTCACAGACCTTGGGAGGCAGGCCAGTCCTCGCTTACAGACAGCCTCCCAACCTGAAACAAATACTCACCAGCAACTTACACACCACACAACAAAAACACCAACCTAGGAACCAATCCCTGTAACAAACTTCGGTGCCTACTCTGTCCCCACATTTACTCTAGTGACACCATCAGAGGAGACAACCACATCAGCCACACCATCAGGGACTCATTCGCCTGCACATCTACTAATGTGATATATGCCATCAGGGGCCAGCAATGCCCTTCTGCCATGTACATTGGCCAGACCAGACAGTCTCTACATAAAAGAATAAATGGACACAAATCGGACATCATGAATGGTAACATACAAAAGCCAGTAGGAGAACACTTCAGTCTCCAAAAAGAACAGGAGTCCTTGTGGCACCTTAGAGACTAACAAATTTTTTTCAGCATAAGCTTTCGTGGACTACAGCTCACTTCTTCAGACAGGAGATATTTATACCTACAGAGAACATTTATACATACAGGTGGAAGTACAAGTACTCCTGTTCTTTTTGCGGATACAGACTAACACAGCTGCTACTCTGAAACTTCAATCTCCCTGGACATTCTATAACAAATATAAAAGTAGCCATATTTGAACAAAAAAAACTTCAAAAACAGACTTCAAAGAGAAACAGCAGAACTAAAATTCATTTGCAAATTTAACACCATTAATTTGGGCTTGAATAGGGACTGGGAGTGGCTGGCTCACGACAAAAGCAACTTTCCCTCTCCTGGCATTGACACCTCCTCATCAATTATTGGGAGTGGACTACATCCACCCTGATTGAATTGGCCTGTCAACACTTGTGAGGTAATTTCCTTCTCTTCATTTATCAGTATATAATGCCTGCATCTGTACTTTTCACTCCATGCGTCTGAAGAAGTGAGGTTTTTTACCCACAAAAGCTTATGCCCAAATAAATCTGTTAGTCTTTAAGGTGCCACTGTACTCCTCGTTGTTTTTGTGGACACAGACTAACACGGCTACCCCCTGATTCTTTACATATTTATCACCATTATAAATGCTGGAGGCAAAGTAGGGTTTGAAGTGGAGGCTGACAGCCCATGACCCCCCACATAATAATCTCATGACCGCCTGAGGGGTCCTGACCCCCAGTTTGAGAACCCCTGGTGTAGACAGACCCTCAGAGACCCTGTGACAGGTGGGTTGGGAGAGTAAGGGGAGCAGGAGACAGATTGAAGGGTTACAGGGGAATGAGGTGCAGGAGGGAAGAGAGTATGTGGAGGATGGAACAGTGGATGCAGCGGGGAGAGAAGGTCTGGAGCAGCAGGAGGCAAAACAGGGTGGTGGGGGAGTGTAAGGGGAGTCCAGAGCAGGGGGAGAAGCAGCTTGTGGGGGAGCGCTGCCCAGTCTTGGACAGAGAAGTGAGGGGATGGGGAAGACAGGGAAATGTTGCTTCTTGCCAAAGGCTAAACCAATCCCATATTGTTTTTATTATGACATCACTTATATGAATGAGCTTGATAGAAGTTTAAAGTTCTGTGTAATATGTAACTCATCAACCCTAACTGACGACACCAACCCACTTTCAGAGCTATTTGCTGGCTTACTAATCTGCACTTGGTTATTTGAATGCTGCTGATCAACTCTCTTACCGTACAAAAGAAAATGATTAACCCTTAAAAGTGTTATATACATTAATCATGATACATTAAGTAGGTCAGCGATCCTCAAATTATTTATCATTCAGTCCTTCTTTTATTAAAGGAAATAAACCAGAAATGGGGAGAGTCAAGTAATAAGAATGGCTAGACTGGGTCAGACCAATGGTCCATCTAGCCCAGTACCCTGTCTTCCAACAGTGGCCAATGCTAGGTGCTTCAGAGGGAATTAATTAAACAGGGCAATTAGCAAGTGATCCATCCCCTGTTGTCCAGTCCCAGCTTCTGGCAATCAGAGGTTTAGCAACACCCAGAGCATGGGGTTACATCCCTGGCCATCTTGGCTAATAGCCATGGGGGAACTATCCTCCATGAACTTAGATAATTCATTTTTTAACCCAGTTATACTCTCAGCTTTCACAACATCCCCTGGCAATGAGCTCCACAGCTTGATTGTGTGTTGTGTGAAGAAGTACTTTGTTTTGAACCTTCTGCATAGTAATTTCATTAGGTGAGCCCTGGTTCTTGTGTTACGTGAAGGGGGCAATAACCCTTCCCTATTGATTTCTCCACACCAGTCATGGTTTTACAGATCTCTATCTTATCCCCCTGAATCGTCTCTTTTCTAAGCTGAACAGTCCCAGCCTTTTTAAATCTCTCCTTATAGGGAAGCTGTTCCACACCATTAAATCATTTTTGTTGCCCTTCTCTGTATCTTTTGCACTTCTAATATCTTTTTTGTTATGGGGCACCCAGAACTGCACACAATATTCAAGGTGTGGGCATACCCTATATTTATATTTGTCTTATTATCTATCCCATTTCTAAGGGTTCCTAACATTTTGTTAGCTTTTTTGACTGCCACTGCACACTGAGCACATGTTTTCACAGAACTATCCACAATGACTCCACAATCTCTTTCTTGAATGGGAACAGCTAATTTAGAACCCATCATTTTGTATGTATAGTTGGGATTTTTCCCCCCCAAAATGCGTTACTTTGCACTTACCCCATGAACAGCCTAGAAACAAGTTCAGCTAACTCACACTGTAAACCAAGACCATAAACTCTCCCCCTCCTCCTGTCAGGTTAAAACTCATAATAATCCTTTCCCTCAAATAACTCTCCCTGGGTTTCTAATAGCAGTGATTACTCTGGAAAGAATTTCTCAATCTAGTGTACTCTCCTCTAACTGCCAGAAGCTGGGAGTGGATGACAGAGGATGAATCACTCCCAAAATTGCCCCGTTCATTGCCTCTGAAGCACCTGGCATTGGCCACTGTCAGAAGACAGGATACTGGGCTAACTGGACCTTTGGTCTGACCAGTCTGGCCGTTCTTATGTTCCTACACTGGAGGGATGGGGTCACTGTCTTGGAATGTCCTTTAACCTGAACACTGACAAGAGACAGCAAGTTCCGGATACCGAAAGAAGAGGATGTCAACTGGTGGTACAGGTGGGAGAGCCGTGTGTGTCCCTGCCATTGGTGCTGGGAAAGGCTGCCTCCCATTGGCATTGGAGAGCTGGTAGGCAAGAGCAGAGACTTCAGCAGAAGCAGCCCCTTGGACAGGGGCTCTGGAACAATGTGTATAGTGGGGTACTGAAAGCCACTGAACCAAACTGAAAACCCTGCATATAATGGAAACCACTTCAAGCCAGGGATGCGGCAGCTCCCCTAGTTCTAGCACTTATGCCCTTGGACGCTCTCTGGGAACACAAACTGCAGCTAAAATAGAAGATTTTTCTTCTAAGCACTTCCCAGCACCCTCACCCCATGCTCCTGCCCCAGCAAACAACTTGCCCCTGCCCTGCCCTCCTGCCACAAACTGCTCTGCTTACTCAGTGGAGCTTTGCCAAACATACTAGAGGTGAAATGAAATATCAGCTTTTTATGACACTTTACAGCTGCACACATTGGAAGGAGGCTGGTCAGCGACCACTCTTGTCCATTCAGCTTCCAGGTAGCAGCCTTTACCATTTATGCCTTAACAGATCTAGAAGCCAGTGTGTGAAAGCAGTAACAATGAAGGCAGCACCCAACTAGGGTGGAGCTGCATTCTACCATGCAGAAGGGAAAGCACCAGGGTGTTTGTGGTGTAAATGTAGGGCCAGTGCAACCACTAGGCAAACTAGGCAGTCGCCTAGAGTGCCAAGTGGTTTGGGGCACCAAAAAGCGGTGGCTCAGCAGGGAAGAGCCGCCTTCCGGAGGCACTGGAGAGCCAGAGCGTCCCGCTTGCGGCGGCGGCACCAGTGAGCCCTAGCCATGGAAGAGCTGGAGCAGTGCAGAGGAGCAGCAGCCCTGCAAAGGTGGTGGTGGTGCTAGCGGGGAGCAGCCACGCCCCCGCCCCTCCTGCCCAGGCTGCGGCCTGGCGTCCCCCCTCTCCAGAGGCTCCTGCAGGCTGCAGCAGATGCATGCGGGTGGCGGCCCCCGTACACCCCCCCTCGGCTCCCTGCTTGCCACGCTCGGGCTCTGTGGCTCCCAGGCATGTGAGCTTCCGCTGGAGTGCGGAGGGGCAGCGGCAGCTCACATTCCTAGGAGCTGCAGAACCCAAGCAGGGCAAAGGGGGAGCTGGGGGGGCACACAGGGGCCACCGCCCGCATGCATCTACTGCAGGAGCCCCTGGGGGGGCGCCAGGCCACAGCCCGGGCAGGCGCACCCCCCGGCTCCCCCCTCACCATGCTCAGGTCCTGTGGCTCAGCTCATTTGGGCTGCTCTCCACATTGGCACTGGAATAATCAAAATGGTTTTAATCCACTTTCACTGCAAGTCTTTGTGCGGCCTCTTATATCCGATTTATAGGGTCCTATTGCAGTTAGCTTAAGTGCAACCTGGCACCAAAGTAATAAAAGATGTGAATTAAAACCTATTTCTACAGAGGGAAAGAATGTGGCTTTACAAGCAGACAGCCAACCCTGTGTAATACCCTAGTGCAGAAAGGGCAAATTGCAGGGTTTGCTCCATGTAGCTGGTCCAGGTGAACTCTAGGGGGGGACCTAGCACACGCTAGCTACAGTGTGTAAAAAACACACTTTATTTCCTAGCCGAGACACGGCCTTAGTTATTTCAGTGCAGTTTCTGTGCAGATCAACCTTTGCACTTTCATGGACATTTGCCGGAATAAGGCCTGCATGGCGTGGGTCAGCATTATAAGGCCACATATTGGAACACTACCCAAAAAAGGAGATTTCTTGGGTCTTTTCATAAGCCTGTGTGGTATCTGTTGCCCTGGCCAGAGAGCTCCTACTGGAATGGCCCATGGTGGGGTCCTAAGTCTGGGATAATGCAGTGTTTGGGGAGGTGTCTATTAAACAATTTCCATTGTAAAACAGAAGATATTTATTTTATTTTATTTTTTTTATAACCATTGATGAGTCCTTATGATCCTGTGAGCTGGAGCTTTTCTTTTGTTAACTGAAATGATAAAGAACTTTTCCAAACTTTTGCTATGACAACCAACCAGCTCTAATCTTTATTGCAATTCAATCCCTTTTATACTATGGATGTGAGATATTGGGCCCACCATTAATTACAGAACAAAGCATGGCCCATACAGCATCAGCTGCAGAGCAAGAAGGGAACATTTCCTCTGCTAATTACTGTAGATCAGAAAATCTGGGTGTTCTGGGATTATCTCAGTAGGAACGAGAAGAGCCTTAAGGGTGCTAAAGACAAAGAACAGAAGCTTCCAAGAAAACTATTGCTATGTCTCACAGCCCGGCACTGAACAGAGCAGACATAGACCTGGAATGCAGGTAACCCTAACCATGCCAGAAAATCTCTTAGAAAATTAATAGGAAGGCTCTGGAAATTTCTAGGGGAAACATACAGCACTGAACGAACTTGATTCTGTCAAAGAAATGCCACTGTAGCAGGCAGCAGTTAGGCTGCAGGTGTGCGGAGACCACAGCCTATCATTCCAACCATACTGTCTAATTGCTTCCTTGTGTTCCCAAGACACTCCAGCTGTTGTCTTTGGGGCATGGACTGTCTTTGTTCTGTTTGTATGGCGCCTGCCTCAAAGGACTCCTGTCCATGACTGGAATTCCTAGGTGCTATGGCAATACAGATAATAAAATTAATAAGTGAACACAGTGAAAACATAACCCCAGAGAGACTCTGTAGCAAATACAGGCTGGAAACTGTGGGACAGGCACCTAGAAGGCAGCATAACTGTTCCACTCCAGGCATGGGGCAAAAATAACTCCCGAACAGCCTGGCCAGTGCATACACTCTCACGCCCAGGCTCTCTCACCAGCTTGGTTGCTGACAGCTCAGTTTGTTAGTGGAGCTGTGTCTTGTGAGACTTTCTGGGCTGAGCTACACAAATATTTTCCTAGCCTTCCCCACTTTTGCACCAGTGGTGGTGCAGTTCCAGCTGTGCTAGCAGCGTGGGACCCCTAGCTACTGTGTCTTTTCAAGGCACAGGCAGCCATTGGCGTTTTTACCGCAGCGTTGTCCAGGCTTCCTCTGAGCAGGGTTAGATGACAGAATACTAAAAGTGGCAGCACCCTGTCTACACTAGTTCTCCCCCAGGTACCATCACCAGTGGAAAGTGTTAAGGAAAAGGCTCTAAGTGGCTAGCCAGGGAGGCCTGCAGCAACAGAAACTGCTCCCCAAATCTAACTCATCTGCTTCTGCCCTTGTAATGTAACAAGACGTAGCACTTTGCTAACACATTACATTACGAACATTAACTCATAACATGGGGGCAGTCCATGGATTTAGGGCTGACCACAACCAGCCAACACATTTGTAAATAACCAGGTGCTGAGTCGTGCTTAATACACATCAATAACCCACATTCACTAGCACTTTTAAAACACAATTAATTTCCCCGGTCTAGCCAATCCATCCACCCACTCACCCTTACAGTTTCTCTCTGTGCAGACACACACACTTGCTCCCTTACCCACATATAAATATACACACTCCCCTGTGCATGTTCACACTCACGCATACATGCACACTCAGACCTGTCATGTGTACACTTTCACTCTCAGACACTGATTTGGCTCTTACCTATGCCTGCAACCTGCTCTCTCCCACTCTTAAGGTTCGTCTCTCACTGGATTTGCATAGGCATCTCATAGCCCTAAGTCATTGTGCTCTCCTGTGCCCTCCTCCTCTCCCTACACGCTGCAGCTGTCTGACTGGGAGTCTGAGATGTTTCAGGACTTTCCTCAAGCCTGAAAAACCCCACCTTCTAGGACTGGCTGCAAAGGATGGAAAGAGGTAGTCACTCCCTGGGAGCAGGGATGGCAGAATCCAACTGTGATGCAGGCAGACCAGGTGCCAGTTCAGACCAAAGTCCCCATGTCTCAACTAAACTCTGTCAAATCCAGGGCTGGGATTTGCCTGTTCACCTGGGTATTAGCATAGTAAGAACAGATATTAGAATTATAAAAATGTGTTTTGTGTTTAGACTTTAACTGAAAGCTTGTGAGTTGCTGCTGGCATTAAGCTCACTTACACCAACTGTGTCCCATATTGTAAGGGGATACTTGAGCAGTTGTGTTGTGAGCCTCTGTGACTGTAAAGCACCCAAAGGAAGAGAGACATTAATTACGGTGAAGTGCTGAGTTTCAGCAGAAGATGTTACAGCCTTCTCAACAGGAAAGGTCCAGACACACTAGACTATTGTGGCATGTTAAAGAGGACAAAATACTTTGTTTTTCTGCTCTCTCCCATGAAGATGAGTCAAGCAAGTGGACGCCTCCCATCAGCTGAGTTTGCAGCTCAGAACACATGGCAGGAGGGGGATAAAACCCAAAGCTAAAGGAACTAGATATCTCTATGCTGCTTGGACTCTGGGAGAAAGGTTTCTAAGGATAATCAAGAGCAGTGGTGGGCAACCTGCGGCCCATCAGGGCAATCTGCTGGCGGGCCGCCAGACAGTTTGTCCACATTTGCACAGCCACCCACAGCTCCCAGTGGCCACAGTTTTCTGTTCCCGGCCAGTGGGAGCTGTGAGAAGCAGTGGCCAGCACATCCCTGTGGCCTGCACTGGTTCCTGCAGCTCCCATTGGCTGGGAACAGTGAACCGCAGCCACTGGGAGCTATGGGCAGCTGTGCAAATGTAACCAAACTGTCTGGCGGCCTGCCAGCAGATTACACTGATGGGCCACACGCGGCCTGCAGGCCACAGTTTGCCCACCACTGATCAAGAGATTTCCCAGGACTTAGGCTGGCTTAGCCCTAAGGACATATGGATCTTGCTGATTTCAGAATCTTCAATTCCCTTTTAAAACTGAAGATTGTAACTTGTGTGCATCTCTGCTGACCCTGCGTTAACCTTGTAAATAACCCTCTCTTCTCCTTTGCCTGTTTAATAAAGCTTCATCCAGCGTATGACAGGATTGGCTACAGGCTCTGTCTTTGGTGTGAGATCTGAGGTGCAACGGACCTGGGGTAAGTGACTGGTCCTTTGGGACTGGCAGTAGCTTGAATCTTGCTGTGATTCTTGGTGGAAGGGACCAGCCATCCCAAAGGAGTGCCCAGGGGACTGTCTGTGACCCCACAGTAAGGCTGTGCTGGTGCTTGAGGAAATCACCTTGATTATCCTTGGTGAAAATTAAGCACAGACCTCACAGCCAGTTTTGGGGGTTGGGGGGTGCCCTGATTCCTGACAGGCTGCCCTGAGGCTGGGACCCACACTCGAGTCACTTAGGCAGCGTCACACCAACACCACGAGCACTGAGGTTGTCACAAGCTGACAAGAGCCAGGAAATTCCCAGCAAACACTTTGCTGAATGACCCACTGCTGTGCCAAATGAGGGGCAGGTGGCCTGTTGTGGCTGGAGCACAGCTCTTTTTGGGGAGAAGAGGCTGGGAGCCCTGTGGGGGATGGGAGGCCCATCTGTGGAAGGGGACGCTGAGGAAGGGACAGTAAGTGGGGGTGGTTGGGGCACTGAGAGTGGCATGTCAGCACCAGAGTGGGCCGGGCAGGTTTGGGGCAGTGCCAGCCCGAGTAGTGGTGTTCACTGGAAACTGTACCAGCAAATCTCACCTGCGCTGTGCTCTGAATGGGACCCAGTGTGAGGCTGCCAGACCAGCTGGGCCACTCCCAGTGGCAGGTGCTGGAGTGGGAAAGGCAATTCTCTCCCAGCCCTTCCTTTCCTGGGGCACCACGCTCTGTAGGGCGCAGTGCCTCTGGGGAGCAGGCTGAAGGCTGCTCCAATGGCTGCTCACTGCTGGTTGGGGGTAGGATGGGGCAGGAAGACAGGGCAGGTGGGTTGGCAACACAGATCTGTGCTGAGTCCCACACAGCCTGACATGCTGGGTCACAGCTCCTTCACTCACTTACTAGACACCAGCCCCTCTCGTGCACCGAGTGACCAAACACAGCTTGACGGCAGAGTCTGAAGTCATCCTGCATTTAGTGCAGAGACAGGGCAGGCCTGTGCATGGCACTCAGAGCGCCTGCTTCAGGACCCACATTTGGAGCCTCCTCTGGAGCCTCCAGCCCGCCCACACGACACCCCTCCATGTGCCAGGATCCTGCTTCGTTAGCATTCCTGCTTCATGTGCCTCTGGCCCCTTCATCTCTGCCTCTAACACACTCCTTCCTCTTCCCTGGGCCCCACTGGCCTCTAGCTCCCGTCCCCTCTCCCCTCCACTGGGTGCGCTGGGCCCCCTGCAGCCTCCATGTCCTCCCCACCCCTTCAAGTTGGCTTCAGCCCCAAACACTCAACGAACTGCCTGTCCAAGGGCACAGCCCCTCCTGCCAGCACCCTCCCCAGGGCTGGCTCTCTCCTCCCCTCTCACTGCTGCTTTGGCCTACACACTGCACTTTTTCTCTGCGCTTGGTTCTGAGTCTCTCTCCTCCCACCACCAGTGCCCCATAAGGGATCCTCATGCTCCCTTCTCTTTAACTGGGGCTGGAGCGCAGGGCTCTGCTCTTCCTCTCTGTCTCCCCACACCCAGTGCATCAGATGCCCCCTCCACGTCACCGATCCCCAATCTGCCGCTCCCTTCAGTCTCCACTGGAGTGGGTGCTTGGCTGTCACCACAAACTCAATGTCCTTCCGAACATCACGTCTCCCCCGACTGTCCAGCCAGCTCCCCTGGCAGCTGCATGGGCTGTCCTCAGGGCCAGCTTTATGAATTGCAGGCCCTGATTTGAATACCCGGCAGTGGTCCGGGGCTTTGGCGGCACTTCGGCGGTGGGGGGGGGTCTGTTCCGGGTCTTCCATGGCACCAAAAGACCCCCCCCAACTATTGAAATGCTGAAGACCCCCGGAGCAGACCGCCCCCCCCACTGCCGGAATGCCACCGGAGACCCCCGGTGCGGACCGCCACTGGGTGAATAAAAAAAAAAAATTAAAAAGGCACCTAAGGCGTGAGGCCCTGGCACGGGGCCTTCTTAGGCGCGGGGCCCAATTCAGGGGAATTGGCCTAAAGCCAGCCCTGGCTGTCCTGACTCCCAAGAGTATGGAAGGTCCCCCAGTGTGTAAATTGCACAAGGTCCCCACCCAAAGGCACTTCACTCTAATGTCACACTTGACATGGCAAATAGGTTGTGGGGAAGGAAGGTTGGTCCCAGTCAGTTGCTAAAGCCTGCTTGGCAATGTCAGTGTGGTTGGCTGAGTTTACTTTCGTGCTAAAGGAGTCAGAGAATGTCTTTGGTCCCTTACTTCTTGATGATGGTGCAGCTGAGCTAGGCCTCCTGGGGGCACTGAAAAAAGAGAGCATGTTGGCCTTGCAGAGCAATAAGAAAGCGTGCCTGAGCACAGGAGCAGCATGGAAGAAAGCGCAGAGGACAGCTGGGGAAGTTGACAATTGACACATAGAAGGTGGCCCATTAATGGTTTGCAATGGGCAGGACAACTTTACCATCGGGGCGGTTCCAGGCACCAGTGCAGCAAGTGCGTGCCGAGGGCAGCAAGCCACAGGAGGTGGCCTGCCAGTTGCTGTGAGGGCGGTAGTCAGGCTACCTTCAGCGGCATGCCTGTGGGAGGTCCGCTGGTAACGCGGATTTGGCGGCATGCCTGTGGGAGGTCTGCCAGTCCCATGGCTTCGGCGGCAATTCGGTGGTGGGTACAATGAAGGTGTGGGACAGGCAGACCTTCTGCAGGCGTGCCGCTGAATCCGCGTTACAAGCGGACCTCCTGCAGGCATGCCGCCGAATCTGCGTTACCAGCAGACCTCCCGCAGGCGTGCCACCGAAAGCTGCCTGAGTGCCGTGCTTGGGGCAGCAAAATACATAGAGCCACCCCTGTTTACCATGCACTAAACCAGTGCCAGCTGTCATCCCCCTTTCTGCCCCCTACACAGTAGATGAAGTGGACAAGGGTCTCTCCAACACTAACTCCAGGAAAGCGGCAGGAATGGATGGACTATATCCAGAATTCCTGAATAACATTGGCCTGAAGGCAAGAAGGTGGCTGGCAGACTTCTTCAGCAGCACCCACTCTTTTGTCATAATATGAAAGAGCCAAGAGCCCTTTTGGAGCTCAGAAAAGAGGCCACCAGCCCACAAACCTACCAGCCCATTCCCCTTCTTAGCAGCCGCTATAAACCATTGGAGTGGCTCCTACTTCTCAGTTACAGCCAATAGTGGAGCGACTGGTCCCAAAGAGCAGGCTGGATTTAGAACCAGTTGTACCTGCTGTGACCAGCTGCTGGCCTTAACTAGCTGCATCGGATTTGACTACCAGCAAAAATTACAAACAGCAGACATATTCGTTGACCTTTCTTCTGCCTATGATACTGTATGGTGCACAGGTCTCCTGCTGAAGTTATCATTAACCTTCCATGCTAATTAAACACAGACTCATCGCTGAGATGCTGAGTAACACAAGAGTCAACATACGCCTTGGTGAATTTTCCAGCAAATCACAGAGAATGAACAACAGCCTCCCACAGGGATCCATTTTAGCACCTGCGCTGTTCAGTCTCTATACCAGCAACATTCCAGTCACATCATCTTGTAAATTCATCTATGCAGAGACCATTGTGCTAGCAACACAAGCGTCTTCACTAAAGGCCACAGACAAGGTCATGAATAATGATCTCCAAACACTTGAGCCGTAACTCAAAACTTGGTGCCTGAAACCCATCACTTTGAAAACACTCATCTCTGCCTTCCACTTGAACACCCATGAGGCCCAAATGCCTCTGAAAGTGGACTATTGTGGTCTGCCTCTGTCACATGACCACAGTCCTTGGTACCTTGGAATTGCCCTAAATCAGATGCCGAGCTATCGCCACCACGCTAATAACACCAAAAAGAAGATAAAGACAAAGGTTAACATCATCCAGTAGCTCGCTGGCACATGCTGGGAGTGTGATGCTTCCACGCCAGTCTCATGACACTGAAATCAATGATGCACTAAGGATTGTTAGTGGCTCTCTCAGGTCCGTGCCAAGAGTGTGGCTCCCAGTGTTGGTGGGCATCAGATGAGACGCTGCTGTGGTCCAGGAGTACAAAAGGACCTTGGCTGCTGTGGACCTGACGATACACGAAGACCTCAATTCACTGCCACTCTCCCAACTCAAACCCAGGAAGCCTTTCTGGCTCCACACATCAACACTACAGGCCATCGGAGAGGACTCCAGCACTTGCTGCCTCGACTTGTGGGATGTTGTGACATTCCAGACAAAGACCTGATTGAAGATCCAACAAAAGAAATCCCGGGATTCTGCCTTCCAGTAGAAAGGCTCAACCGAGGCTTGTCCCTCTGCAGGGTTGTGGGGTATCCCATCGCCTCACACTAGTTCGCTCTGGGCCCAAGCCCTGGGTCAGGGCAGGGCAGCAAATACACAGTCAGGAGCTCGGGCCCTTAGGCGGGGGCTGAGCCAAGAGTTCACTATGAGCCCAGGCCCTGGGTCAGGGCAGGACAGCAAACACACAGTCAGGAGCTCAGGCTTCTGAGCGTCGGATACGAGGGGGAGATGCCACCCGTGAGTGGGGTGGCAGGGGGGAAGCAGGCCCACCCATTCCACTGTGTCCCAGACCGGGGCCCTAGCAGCAGCAGAAGACTCGCTGGGTCAGTGGGGATCCTGACCGCAACACACTGACATGGGTTCTGGCCCTGCTGTGAGCAGGCCAGGGTCGACAGCCCCCCGGCTCCTTCTGGACTCCCCCTCATAAGGTACCTGGGTTTGGCCGGCATCCTCAGTTCCTCCGGGTAGCTAGCGAGGGGTAGGCGCGGCTGCTCCTCGGGGTAGCTGGCCGAGGGGTAGGCACGGCTGCTCCTCGGGGTAGCTGGCCGAGGGGTAGGCTTGACTCGGCTTGCTTGGCCAGTCGTCGGGTCAGCCGCGGCCTGCCGGTGTCCCCCAACCTGGAGCTAGGCCACAGGCATCTGGCCTCTCCAGCAACTGGCTTTCAACTGAGTTTTGCAGCGGGACTTTTCTACTTCCTGTCCTGCGCCGTGACCTCTGGGGGACGCACACAGGATTCACTGGCTCCGCCCATGTTGGTGCTAGGAGAGGCTCATCCCTCAGCAGGGCTGTGGGGTATCCCACCGCCTCGGTACACTTCCCCATACGCAGCGCATGGCACTCAGACGCATTTGGACAACGCATGAAGGTGTGGACATCTCCTCCACAAATGGAACATCAAATTGTGTTTTATTGTAATGCTGGTGTGGTACAAACCATGTGACACATCACAGATAACTGCCCTATTCATGCTTACCGTGGTGACAGAAGGGAGATCCACCTAACTGCCCCATCAGCATTAGACTGCCTTTTGAATGTCAAGATCCAATTATAATCCGAGTCCATCTGTATGAAAGAAGAATGGGCAGGAGAAGACATGGCAGGATTTTTCATCAGGTAAGTTAGGAGGCTGAGGAAACTGCGCAAGCCATGAGGAGCAGCTGAGCTCTAGCGACATAACCACATAACAAAATATTTGCTATTTAACAACAGCATCAAGACAATAATTCTTTCTTCCTGCTCAGGGCCAAGCTTTGCCAGTTGCACCGGCTCCCAGCGAGACATCCGCCTTCCTTGACAGCATCCGTCTGTCTGCAGCCTGGGAAGGAACTGGGCAGCCCCAGGCTCGCTCTGTCAGGCTGGGTTCAGGATAGGAGAGCGTAGGAGGCAATAAGAATAGAAAGACTAACTGCATGGCCGGCTCTTGCCACAGGACGGGATGGGCCTGAATGGGGCAGGTCACGCTTCCTTTCACTCCTCACCTTGCAGGCACAGCTGGACAAGCTCTGGTAAACTTGGCTCACGAAACCAGGTGAGAAGCTGGCTGCTACTCAGGCACCAGGGCAGAGCTCCTGTTCAGAGCCCCAGGGAAAGAGCTGCACAGAGTACCCCTGCTACAGGGCACAGCACGTTTTATTGGTCCCATGACACCCAAGAACTGTGCTCTGTAGTGCCATCTCCTGGCACTTTATCTGGTAACCGTGTATGGCGATACAGCCATAGTGCACTCCTGTCACACCCCCACTCATCCTTCATGGGTCTGCCTGCGCCTCAGTCTCCTCTGCCCAGCATGGGTGCAGAACGATCCCAGCTCAGCATGGCTCTCCAGGGACAGCAGGCTCCAGGTCACTTACGCTAGTGTAAGTCAGGTGTTACACCACTGAAGCCAGTAGACCTCACTGGTGTGGAACTGAGAGAAGGAGGAGGAGAATCAGGCCCAGAGAGGGAGTAAATCTTTAGCCAGAGGTGACAAAAAAGCCCAGACATACACAGAGCTACTGTCAGCCACCGCCCTGGAGGAGCTACACACCTCACTAATGCTTCACCCCGCTGTTGCTCTATGGGTGCATCTTCACGAGGAGAAAAGGGGCATCTTAAACAGTGTCAGCTCTTGCAAGGCCACTAACACGCAGTGAAATCCTCGTGAAGACAGGGCTCGGTGCAATTCACATGACTTAGCAGGTTGTGGTAATGGCTGTGGAGGAGCCTTTTTGGGTTCTGGTTTACCTCAACCAGCTAATGTCTGCTAGCATGATGGTTAGGGCTTGTGCAGGCCCCAGCAAGAGACATGGCTCCTCCTCCGAGTGGGCCCTGGTCGACAGAGCCAGCCAACACAAATGCACAGGGGAGCCAGAGGGAGAGACTCACTTAGAGGATGTGCCATGTTCTTTGGAGGAGTGGGCTGGGGAGGGAGGCTGGGTGCTTGGCACGCTGGGAGGAGGGAGTTCCAGGCAGATGGAGAGCATGGAAGTAGCACAATGACAGGTTGCAGGTAGCACGCTGGGCGGTGGGCAGAGATGCGGGCAGGGTGGAGCTGTGATCAGGGAGTGAGAGACGGAGGTGACACGATCCAGGCAGTGGACAGAGGCTTGGCTTTAGCCTCTTCTGCGTAAAGTAGAAGGGTAGGGAATGGCCCAGGGCACTGAGCTGCTCTGCTGCAGCCTGGCCCCAGCTGACAGGCCCATGCAGCACTGGGACAGCTGACCCTGAGGTCAGCTACTGTTGGCACATTAGATGGCTAATGACTAATTTTCCTTTTTCTTTTAAAAAAATTGATTTGATGTGCAGTTTAGGATGAATTCTCAACACTAATTGTCCCGCACATACTCTGGGGACTTCAGGGGGAGCTCAAAAACCATCTCACAACCCCCCAAATAACTGCAGCTTTGTTTGTTCAGTCTCATGACTTTTTGGGTTCTGACGCATGATTTTTGGATTTGTGGGGCCCAGCTGGCAATGCTGCATCCATGCGCAGACACATTAGTGCAGTAAGCATAATGTATCACTTGGCATAAGGAGCCCACTGCCATGGGAGTGCACAGGGCACCTTTTAGTTCCTATTATCAGTTTGCTGCAGAATGTCTGGTCCTGTGTTATTTTGCAGGCTAGGCAGTGTGTGCAGGCCAGCTGTCTGGAGTAAAGCAAAAGCTCTTTTCCCTCTATTTGCCTTAAAAGTGCTGGCCTTGGGTGCGCAGCAATCCCATCCCTGGAGAGTTTCCTGTTGGGTCACAGGGTGTTCTGTGCAGTGCTATGCGCAAGGATTTCAAATGCTAATTGCATGGCTGAGCTTCCCAGAAGGCCACTTCTCCTGCCTGAGGCGCCTGGGAAGGGTGAGGACATGCTGTCCCTCTAAGCTGGGGAGTGAGGGGAAGGTGCTGAGTGCTTTGGACATGCTCCCATCCTTGTGACACATGCATTATTTGGAGAAGAGGCAGGATCCTGGCTCTTAAAATGAACAATGGTGATTGTTCTGTGTACTTCTGTGTACAGAGCCAGTGAGTCAGAAGCAAATGATCATTATTACCCTAGATCAATATTTGTCCTCAGCCACTGAAAGGCTGTGCTGGCCTCTGTGGGGCTTCAGCACAGGATTCTGCCTTCTCCCTCCTCCCCTTTCTCAAGCCCTGGGACAGCGCAGAGAGTATCGGACACTAGGCAGAGATGCCCTGTCTCAGGAGCAGTAATGCAAGGAGTGGGCTGGCTGTTTTTCATATAATCATAGAAGATTAGCATTGGAAGAGACCTCAAAGGGTCACCTAGTCCAACCCCTTGCTCAAAGCAGGACCAACCCCGCTGTATTCATGCTCTGGCTTTGCACCCTCCCAGTTACACTTTGTTTTCACAAGTGCCCGACTACAGCAGCCAACTTGCACCCTATACAACTCATGGCATGAAGGGCACATGGCCCCTCATGGCTCTCTGGGGTCTTCTGGAATTCTCCCACCTGTTGCCTGGAATCTCTGCCCTTGCAGGCTCAAGGCTCCTAGCAAAACTCTTCAGTGATGAGAGGTCAGGCTTAGTTAAGGTACCAAGCCAGGACAGAAAAGTCCAACTCAGCCTGTAATATTAAACTTCATAAAAAGGTCAGTAAATCATCACTAGAAGAAACTGTGTTGGTTAGGCTAAAAGAACTGCGGCAATGGAATGCTAAACTGCATTGTACTGTCCAGCCACCAGGGGGCACTGTATGTAAAAGCACCATATTTAAGTAATCTTAGCCATACTTGGCGGAGCATTAACAGATCTTATGATGAACACATCTAGTATGAATAAGCAAATAAGCAAAATAAGCCAGTCTATATCTGGGACAGGAGCATGACATGGTGTCAGGAGTAAACTAGGAAGAGAAACACAAGTCAAACAGCAACAAAGGTAGCAGGATCTCATCAAATGACACTTTTCAGTGTCCCAAAGCACTTGAGCTTTTGCAAACCTTCAGAATGGACAGACTGGAAGCAGTATTTTGCAAGATTTTGAATTGCAAACAAACTTCACAAAGCAACTGGAAACATGCAGGTATCTTCTTTAACATACGCTGTCGGGAAGGAAGCAAGCCTAGATTTTTAAACACTTTGACTTTATTGAAGACAGTCCCAAAAATACGATACATTCTTTATACTCCACGGAAGTGCAGTTTATGAAGAACATGTTTTCGCCTGAGAATCCAAGAACCAGGGGAAATGTTGAATGTTTTATAAGAGCTCTGCATATGTTGGCTGAAAACTGTGATTTTGAATTGAATTGAAAATATCAGAGGCTGGCTGGTTATTGAGGTAACAGAGAAAAACTTTTCACAGCAGCTACAACTGAAGAAAGATTTAATTCTAGCCTCAGCTATTCAAATAGCAAATAGTCTGAACTGGTGAAACAGCAAAAGCAGAAAAACTTGTAATGCCACTATATACATCCATGGTATGCATATGCCTTGAATACTACGTGCAGATCTGGTCTCCCCATCTCAAAAAAGATATATTAGAATTGGAAAAGGTACAGAGAAGGGCAACATAAGTGATTAGAGGAATGGAACAGCTTGCATGTGGGGAGAGATTAAAAAGACTGACTGTTCAGCTTGGAAAAGAGGCAACTAAGTGGGGATATGACAGAGGTCTGTAAAATCGTGACTTGTGTGGAGAAAGTGAATCAGGAAACGTTATTGACTCCTTCATATAACAAAGAACCTGGGGTCACCCAATTAAATTACTATGCAGCAGGTTTTAAACAAACAGAAGAAAGTATTTCTTCACATAACACACAGTCTGCCCGTTGAACTCTTTGCCAGAGGATGTTGTGATGGCCAAGACTATAACAGGGTTAAAAAAAGTAGATGAGTTTATGGAGGACAGGTCCATCAATGGCTTTTAGCCAGGATGGTCAGGGATGCAAAACCTGAGCTTCTGACTGCCAGAAGCTGGGACTGGATGACGGGGTGGATCACTTGATGGTTACCTGTTCTGTTCATTCCCTCTGACGCACCTGGCATTGGCCACTGCAGAAGACAGGATACTGGGCTAGATGCACCATTGGTCTGACCCAGTCTCGCTGTGCTTATCTGCAAAATAGAACTGTCTCAAACCCCCACCCAGTAATCTGGTAAAACCTATCACCAGTCCTGGCACCTCTAAGTGGCAACATTTCCCTACTCGGAAGCCCTGAATTTACGTATAACAAAGTCAAACCTAGGGTGACCAGATAGCAAGTGTGAAAAATTGGGACAGGGGGTTGGGGGTAATAGGAGCCTATATAAGAAAAAGACCCAAAAATCAGGACTGTTCCTATAAAATTGAGACATCTAGTCACCATAGTCAAACCATTAATAAAAGAGAAAGGGAACCAGCATTAATTTGGGAAAACACCATGACCACATTCCAAAGCATGTGACCAGAAGCAAACAGCCCTCACAGTGCATTGGGCAGTGTCCTTTGCCTCTGTTTCCCACCTAGCCAGTGTGAAAGTCTGACAAAATGAATGTCCCCTCCCACATCACTGGCCTCTCCTGCCCGTGCAACCTGCTCACTGTTGGTTGTCCTTGGTTAGCCAAGACCTAGAGGTGCGTTCACAGGATTCATCTCCCACCCCAGGGAGTGGGGGTGGGGGAGTGAAGCAATTCCTCTGCCGCTGCCTCTGTAAATGACTCAAGCTGCCACCGCTTAGCCACTCTTCCTCTACTGCCACTAGCCCTTACTGTTGCTCCCTGCTCCCACAACATGATGTTCTGAGGTTGTGCCACTTAACCCAGCTTTTACAGATTTGAGCAAGTTGTGGAGAACCTCACAGGAAACACAGTGTCCCTGGCCACCATTCCCACACACACTCTAGCTCTCAGCTCCTAGCCTTGCCCAGCCTGATGTCAGCTTTAGAAATCACCAGCTGCAAGAAAAGACTCATGCTTGAGTTTAAGGATTTCTGCTGCCAACCCCTACAAAGAGGCAAGTAAGTCAAACAGCCTCAGGACTCTTTACACAAAATCCACATACCAGACACCTGCTATGCACCTAGGCAGAATGGGCATGTTTACACAAACAGTCTGGTCCTGAAGTCTCTTCCCCAGCTCATCACTGAAATCAGAGGCGAGCTCACGCAAACCCTGCTTACATAGGTAACCCTTCTGCCAGGGGCTGTCATCAGCAAAAAGGGCTCAGTTCAATTTTCTAGGAGTTCCTTCTAAAAAGTTAAACATCATCATCCAGAAACCTGGGAAACTACATGTACGACCCTGGGTGCCCTGTTGGGCAACACTTTCTCTCCCCACCCAGCACTGAATCCAAGGGTTTAAAACCAAGAGCACTTTATTGGGAAAGGGAATAGGCAGGGCCGGCTCTAGGTTTTTTGCCACCCCAAGCAAAAAAAATTTTGGCTGCCTCCCACCCCAGCCCTGGGCTGCCCCAACCAGTGCCCTCCCCACCCACACCCCCTGCCACCCCAGCCCTGGG
>NC_133787.1:43458451-43469778 GCF_003597395.2 Chelonoidis abingdonii | reverse complement strand
CCCCCGGAGCCGAGCCCCTCTCGCCGCCGCAGGGCCGGAGCATCGTCCCCCGGAGCCGAGCCCCTCTCGCCGCCGCAGGGCCGGAGCATCGTCCCCCAGAGCTGAGCCCCTCCCGCCCGCAGCCCGGGCCCAGCTCTGGGGCATGCTGCTCAGGGCCGCCCCAACTGCGGTGCAGCCTGTGCGACTCAGGCTGCCGTGAGCGCCATCTAGCGCCTTCATCCAGAACTGCAGTGTCAGTTCCAGCTCAGCCTGAAAGTCTCAGCTGACAGGGAACATCTTCGTTCAGGGCCGACTCCCGGCTTTTTGCGCCCCAGCCAAAAAAAACAAAAACAAAGGAGGAGGCGGGGGGCTGGAGTGCCGCCCCTTGGAAAGTGCCACTCCAAGCACATGCTTGGAGCACTGGTGCCTAGAGCGGGCCCTGGGAACAGGGTCAACAGAAGGAACCTGGGAAAGCCAGCAATCAGTCCATTAACAGACATGATTAGAGACAGGGTAGGTGAGGTAATAACTTTTACTGGACCAACTTCAAGGACCTAAAGAACAGCTCTCTGGAGCCTGAAAATTCATCTCTCTCTCACCAACGGAAGTTGGTACCATGAAAGACATTCCCTCACCCACCTTGTCTCTCTAAATATCCTGGACCAACGTGCCTACAACACCACTGCAAACATCTGTTAGGTAAGACACACCTACACCCCTGGTGCCTTAGCAATTGTCCCAACTTCAGTCCTCTTCTGGCAGCTGCAAAGGCTGGTGCATGCTGACTGCTTCCCTTCTCCTCAGTTCTCCACTCACCATTCCGTGAAGCCCAGGGATTCTGACAGGCCAGTGCCTGGGCTGCTTGGGAGCCTCTATCATCCAAGTCAGCTGCTGTGATTCCAGCTTTGATTGCTGGGTAAGGCAATGGGGAGAGGCTGTTGCTCTCTGCTGTTCAGGCCAAGCCACCTCAGCATATATTTGTGCCCCCCGCCCCCCAGGGAATGACAGGAGATTGGGGGACCATCATTTTTAAAAGTAGGAATGCTTAGTCTTAAGGGGGAGAAAGGGGGGAGAAGCAAGCAGTGGGATAGGAGAGGGGAGGGGCCAGGGTGCAGAGAGAAGCCCTGGGCAGGTTGGCCAAGAGGAGCAAGTTATGGGAGGGGCCAGGGGATGAAAAGGAGCTAGTGGGCAAGGCAATGTCTGCTGTGCTGCCCAGGTAGGTTAGAGATCATGGGGATCAGCTGACAGACAGTGTGTCCCCAGCCCACGTGGCAGCACAGAGCAGGGATCCCCATTCCCAGCACATTGCACCTGGGGACCCCTGAAATCAGTGCTCCACCGATACCTCACACTTGACCCACCAACAAAGTGTGAGTGGGTCAGGGAAGCTCCGCCGCAAAGAGCAGCCTGGCCCCGCGTGGCCCCCCTCCCGCCCCGTTCCTGCCCACAATGGCCACTGCCTGCGGTGGAGTCGCGCCACTGATGGAGGAGAAGGTGTTTTGGGGAGGAGAGAGCCCAGAGAAGAGGGGGCCTGTGTGCTCAGGGCCAGTGCAACCTATTAGGCGACCTAGGTGGTCGCCTATGGCGCTAGGATTTGGGGGGGCAGCATTTTCTTTGGCAGCAACCGCGGCGGCTGGATCTTTGGCCACCCCAGTCACCGCTGGCATTTAGGCAGAGGGAGCTGGGGCAGGGGAGCACGGAGAGGGCCGCCTGCAGCCAGTAAGGGGGGGGGTGGCATCCAGGGGAACTCCCCACCCCAGCTCACCCCTGTCCCGCCTCCTCCCCAAGCACGCCGTGGCCGCTTCACTTCTCCTGCCTCCCAGGCTTGCAGCACCTAAGCTGATTGGCGCTGCAAGCCTGGGAGGCAGAAGAAGTGAAGCAGACGGCATGATCGGGGAGGAGGTGGAGCAGGGGTGAGCTGCTTCACTTCTCCCGCCTCCTAGGCTTGTGGCGTCAGTCAGCTTAGGCACCGCAAGCCTGGGAGGTGGGAGAAGTGAAGCAGTGACTGCGTGCTCGGGGTGGAGGCAGAGCTGGGGTGAGCTGTTGGGGGGTGCCTCAGGGCAGAGGGGAGCATGTGGGGAGCTGCCGCGGGGGAGGCCACCTCAGGGCGGAGGCAGGGAGCTGCTGTGGGGGGAGTGCCTCAGGGTGGGGGCTCGGCGATGAGGGAGGGTGCAAGGTGGAAGTTTCACCTATGGCGCAAAACATCCTTGCATTGGCCCTGTCTGCTCCCACTCACCACTGCTCCACTGCAGAGCTGAGCAGCAGGCAGGCAGGGACTCTCCTCCGGGCCACCGGTGACAGTCCGCAGCTTCAGGCTCCCTGTCCATCGCCAGCGGCTGTGGGCTCCTCTCTGCCTGCCCCCACATGTCGGCAGCTGCCTGCGATGACAGAGACAGAGAGAAGAGCCCTTGTCTGGCCAGCTGAGAGGAGAAGCCCAGGGTCAGGCCAGCGGGCCCAGAGAGGAGCATGGGGGAGGGCTGGAGAGGAGATCCAGTGCTGCAGCTGCTGGGCTGGGCCGAACCGGCTGGGCCCCAACTGAGCAAGGGCCTGGTGCCATGGGGCCTCTGGTGCCATTATAAACCTGGTATTAGATGAGTTCAGCTGCTTCTGCTGTATTGAAACCATCCCTGTCTCCAAACTGCCTGGGGGTGAGGTACTGGTAGTACAAAGACACGCCCAGCAAAACACAGAAGCCCCTATCACCTTGTCTGGCTCCATTTTGTAGTTCAGTCTTGCCCGGGTGCCCTTTCCCAACTGTTCCAACTCACAGTGATGGCAGCATGACACCCCACCCCACTCCCTCTCCCCTGGCACATTGCTGCAGTTCTCTTGTTCTTTCATTCCCATTTCCCAGGCAGTACGAACACTATATTGCCCCAGACTCGAAATGTAGCTGTACTCTAACCAAAATGCAAATAAAGAGTCCCGTGGCACCTTATAGACTAACAGACATATTGGAGCTTGAACTTTCGTGGGTGAATACCCACTACGTCAGACTCACATCACCCACGAAAGCTCATGCTCCAATACGTCTGTTAGTCTATAAGGTGCCACAGGACTCTGCTGATTTTACAGATCCAGACTAACACGGCTACCCCTCTGATACTTGACAAAATGCAAATGGTACCTGGCCCAGTCAGTCATTTCCCCTACTCCCCAGCAGATGGCAGCCCTCCCCAGTGGCACCCCAGCTGCAGTTCTCAAGCAGCTCAGGGTGCTTTTCACCACTGCCAGCTCCAGGCCCCAACGCGTGCTTGGGGCGGCATGCCATGGAGGGCGCTCTGCCAGTTGCCAGGATGGTGGCAGGCGGCTCCGGGGGACCTCCCGCAGGCGTCCCTGCGGATGCTCCACCGGAGCTGTGGGACAGGCGAGCAGCAGTGCCTCCCGCGGTGTACCGCCGTGCTTGGGACAGCAAAATGGCTAGAGCCGGCCCTGCTTTTCACCCATAGTGTCACTACGTAATGAACTGTCCAAGGCCCACATAGCTTCCCGGTGGCCCTAGGCAGTGGCTATGCTCACCCCATGCTCTTCCCTCCTTTTAGTCAGGATCTCTCACACTCCCCATTCAGTTTGCAAACCCTTCATTACTTTTCCCACTCTACCCTACAGAAGTTTATCTCTGCAGACCTCGCCCAACACTGACCTTCTTTCAATCCCATCATGCATTTGCATCACTCTTCACCTCTGCAGCCCCAGCCAGCTGCCAAGCATCCCTGTATTTCTGCTGCTGCAGGTCTTGCTGTGCTCCCCTTCAGATTGGCAGTCGTCCTACAGGGCTTTGGCCTTCCTTGTCAGGTGCCACGAGTATCTGGGTGTAGCTCACAAACAATTCCCTGCCATTGCAGACATTGGTGCACCTCAGTCCCGCCTCTTCTCTGCCTGTTACGCAGACTAGTTTAGGCTCCTGAGGGCTGCAATGCTTTGGTCTAATGCTGGTTCTTGGGTTTAGTGCGGGGGTGGCTGGATGCTGCTGGTGGCCTGTGATATACAAGTCAGACTAGAATGAACTGGTGGGCCTGCTGACCTTGCATGCTGTGTGTGACCACGGCATATTCACATTCACGAGATAGTTTGATCAGCAGCACTTTGTCCCCTGGTTGATGGGACAAGGCTGCCCCTCAAAAGAGGACTGCCAACAATGTTCCCTCTAATTTTTGACAGGCTGTGTGCGCAAAAAATTTCTTCTGTGCAAGTTTTTGAAGCAGAGTTCAAATTTGTGCGCCATGAGACAAATGCGCTGCAGGGTTAAAATCCATGTGCATTTTATATAACAAGCTGGTATATGGATTGTACCAGCTCTTTTTTAGACCCAAAGTCCAGAGTTTGGTCAAGAGACCAGAGAACTAGCAAATAGTGATCAGCTAAGAGAAAGCTGGGGTAAACAAGATAATCGCCTTTGCTTAGATATGCTTCGTCAGTAGAAATGCCAGATGTTGAAGCAATAACTGAATAATTATGTTTCATCTAATGTTTCAGAATGAACAAAGGATCCCTCTTCCTATTCTGTCAGTCTCTTCTGTAGGGAACGTTCTTCCCACAGATCCAACCTTGAGTTTATGAAAAGTTGGCATATCTCAGTATAAGATATGGCATCCTCCCACCTCCCTTCCCAGGGACCAATGCCTGCCTTAAGACATAAAGGGGACAATCTTTATTGCCATATACTTTCACTGTTTCTTTGCTTTAACCTCTAGGAATGTACCTGTTGGACAATCAAAGGAGTTGCTCCATTCCTATGGACCCCAAATCAGAATTCAACATATATATTTTATACTAATAACATTTCATCAAAGTATTAATTAAATGTTAACTTGCTAACTTAAGACCATGGGCGGAGACATTATGTAACCTTTTAACCATTGGCTAATGTGCTATATTGTCTTGCTGCAAAACCTATCCCCGGGGTGTGGAACTGCCAACCCCGTCACTTTCCCCCGCCCATGGAAAATCTATATATTCTATTATAATCAATTGATTGACAGTGTCTCTGAGCTTAATAAGCAAGGTAACACTCCGCCAGCGCTGTGTGTAATAAACTCCTATAGTTGGCCTCTACACGGTGTGGATTTATGTCATTCATCCGCCCAAGTGAGTAAATTAAGTGAGTAAAATGCTTATAAATTTAAAAAGTTTTAATTTGCAATCTGTGATAATAGTTTTACACTATGTTATTTTATAAATGTCATTTTTAAATACTTAGAACAAGGAAATTTAACGATTCTTCATGAAGGAGAAGTTAATTTTAAGCATTACGTTTGATGATCTTTTTTATAGACAATCACGAGCATATATCAAGCACATATAAATCATGATTATCATCAGTCCATAGGCTTCTGCCCATTAGTGTCCACTTTCACCTTTCATTCTATACACATGTCGAAAAAGATTTTGCTAAGCATATGATAAAGACGATTTAATAAGTATGTCATTATGTCAATTTATATGGGTTTTTCAGATAGACACACCATAAGTAAAAAAAAGAAAAACAAGAGTTTGTGTTTTAAATTTAAAATTTTCCAAAAAAATAGCAATAAATTATTTTCGGCCAAGAATAAGATATGTAATTACAAATGCATTTTAATTTCCTTATTGGTCAAAATGTCAAAGACTGCTAAACTAACCTTCTGTTTTTCCCTGCGACCTTTTTCATTTGCCATTCAATATAAACTCTGTCCAGACCTATCCATCCTCCATCCAGCTGGTAACTCTTAATACACATCAGCATGTCCAAATTATCTACTTGTAAACGATTCTGTAGTTTGTATATTAGAGTGTTCATTAAGCTAAAGCCACGCTCACAGTCTGCACTTGATGCTAGGAATGTTCCTCCAATATCCATCAACTTTTCAAGATCCTGAAACTGTTCTCATTAAGTTTTCGATGTCTCCTATAAGCTTGACCTCTTTCCATGCATCAGAAATCCCCAAGTCTTCCTGGTGTGCAACGCAGTGTTGCTGGACTAAGTGTGGAATATCACGTTTCAGCTGAGCCACAATGCCATTGAGATTGCCCAACATCACGGAGGCACCATCAGAGGTGAACATCACTATTTTCATTAGATGACGGTGGTGTTTTTTATAAAACTCTTTGATTGCACAATATTGAAACAGCATCACATTCTTGCTACCATAATAGTCCAGCAAACAAAGTTTTATAGTCTGCAGAATTTATGGATCTGTATTTAAAGTAAAGTATCAAGTATCTCTTAATGGATAGATCAGTGCTTTCATCAACAGCTAGAGTATGAAACATTGCTGATGCTACTTCATGCCTGAGATCATTTTAGACAATGCAGTTGATAATTTCAAGAAATTCTAAAGCATAATTTTTACTTCTCCAGCTCACTGGTATGTGCACATACTTTTCAATATTGTCATTAATATCCTGAACAGAAAGCACTGAGCTGTTCATTTTAATAGCCAACAACACTGTCAATAAGTACCTTGATTTCTTCTGGGTTTAAGCGCTTGCATTCAAGATTAATTTGCCTCCTCTGCTTTTCAGCTGGACTTTCAAGAATCATGCTAAGCAATCCGCTCTGTAAGGAAGGGTTTTTGTTTCTAAGTCTTGTTGCACCATCTATATGAGACTTGCTTGACAGATGACGCTTTAAGAAATCAAACTTCCATACATCATCGTTCCACATTCTTCCTGTTGAAAATTCTCCCGAAGCTCTGGCAGCTCGACAATATACACAAACCACTCAGTTGTCCTCACCATATGCGAATATTTCACAAAGTTTAACATGTTTTACACTATGTGACTTCGGTGTAACCGTCTCTATAGTCTTATCCAGCCATCCAGATTTAAATGAAGTCGCTGTTCTTTTACGATTTAGATCTCTAGACAGTGACATTTGGGGATTGATTTTTTTACCAGATTGGTTTATTTAAAATTAATACTTTTATTATATGGCTACTATTTCAATGCATTTAACAGCGTGACTCAACAAAAGGGCAAACGGGAGATCATTCAGATCAGGATACTGGAAGTTTGTGTATAGCAAAAAAATGTAGCAAAAAAACATGGGAAAATGGTAACACATCATGAGTAAATGTATGAAGTCCAATGCCTTTGAAAGATTTCAGTCACGAAAACAACATTTACCTTTGTTCATTTCTGGGAAATCTTTGCAGTTCCTTAGCAACTATGGCCAGGCATTTTGACTTATTTGCACGTACTTGAGTTTGTACACAGCCAAATGAACAGACTACAGAGAGATGTGTGGGTCCCGACCATCCTGATGTGACGAACATTCCACATTCGAAATGCTGGCAGGGAGGGGTACAAACGATTCATTGCCCTCCTTTCCCTTTCCGCCCCCCTTGCCAGCTAGTAGAATCTGGCTGTGTTGATAGATAGTGGGTGAACAATGTCAAGAGTCACCCATAAATGATATTTTGGCCTGGCTCCGATGTAGTATTTCATTTTTTGTTTGCGCGGGGTTCAGGGTCTGTGTGCATGCGCACACGTGCACAGCTTAGAGAGACCAGTGACTGCTATGCTCCCTCACCAGACTGTGCAGCTGAACTGGGTGTCAGATCAAAGCCATCACGCTTTGGGAATGTATGAACCGAGCCCCAGTGCAGATTGACGGATTTCTAATACAGGCATATGGCTAAGGTGAGTAATGGAAACTGCCTTCCTGCTAGCTGTATGTGCTGTGACCTTCTGGAAGAGGAATAGAGGTGCATTTAGAACACTCCCTGCTACACATGTGAACCTGCTTGGAAGGGGGCTGGGATGTGCCTATCTGCCCTTTAGGCCTTGCCCCATTAGAGGCAGACTGTCTCACTGATCTCCTGAATTCCTCTGCCTTCTTCAAATAGAAGACGAATGCTCAATTGGCAGCCGAGGCAGGTACGTTTGCTTCCTCTGACTGACATGAGGCCTAGGGAAACATACGGAGAAGTTTATAGGCTGGGCCAGACTGGAACAGGGGTCTGTTGTTCAATTGCAACTGCTGGCATACAAGTAGCTAAGTAGAAAGGTTAATAAAGTGAGAGCTCCTCTGCAGCAGCACTCGGGGAAAGGCCCTGTAGCAGGGGAGAGAGGATGAGAAGAGAGACTCTGAATAAGAACCCAAGGAGAGAGCCCAGGGCAGTGCGACGCAATTCTGGGTTTCCCATCAGAAAAAGTGGGCACCATCTTCAGCAGCCCCCAGGAAAGCCAGGGAGGAACAGACTTGTTACAAATGGAGACAAAAAAATAATGCAAATTCTATCACTAAAAACCATTTTTCCTTCCTTTTCAAGTCATGCCAAGGACCTCCTGGTCCTAGATCACCTCTTTCTGGGTAGTTGTGGCGCATGGCTAGAAACGGTTAAATATCCTGCAAAATAAATAACCCCAAAGACATGTGGAGAGATAATGTTTGTGGTTTTGTGTATTTACATATGTATAAGTAGGGTCGACAATGTAATCAACAAAACCTGTCTATGCTGCATTCTGATAATTCAGAGCTCAAAAGAACATCCTATCATTTAAATGAATTGTAAACACCGGATATCTCTGTATTCATCTCTCTTTGAAACGTATAGCAAATAATCTGTGAATAGTGAAGGAACAAGCAAATTGCCTTGTATTAATTCTATAGCTAAGTACCAGTGATGGACCTCCTTCAAAGTCATCCTCATTACCTTCTGTTCCCCCAAGGAACTCCAGCTGGTCAAAAAGGACATGAAATTGTATAACAGATCCTTGGGTCCTGATCCTGTTCATCTCAGATCTGCTGGAGGCTTCATACAGGGGAAGCTTAGGCAAAAGGACTGAGATCCCCATCCTAAGATGGAATACCCTGCAATGACTATAACCTATGAACTGTTTGAACTATATGAACTATTTCTGAAAGAACTCTTTGCAAGTACAAAGCTCACCATCTCTGCTATGAATCTGAACCTCAATGATTTGAACTTATGGCTGTATATATATTGATTTTTAATCATATTCTCACTTTTGTTTTTTAATAAATTTTAGTTTAGTTAATAAGAATTGGCTGTAGCGTGTATTTGGGAAAGATCTGGAATGTTCAATAACGTGGGAGGTGATGTGTCCGATCCTTTGGGATTGGTAGAACCTTTTCTTTTATATGATGAAATAAGATTTTCAGAAATCATCATATTTGACGGATGCAGGGGGCAGGATGGGCAGGATGGAGGCCTGAGGCTGGGCACTTTAAGGGAACTGTATTGTTTGGACTCCTGAGTAACCAGGCAGGTAATAAAGAAGCTGTTTTGTGCTGGTTGGTAAATCTAAGTATTGGAATAGCCACCAGTTTTATGAGGATTGTCTGCCCCATTCTTTGCAGTTCACCCTAACTGAGTGACCACAGCCGGCTCCCCACTAGGACCCAGTCACAGTGGCGTAGTCGTGCTTAGATACCCATTACCACAGGTTAATTGGGTTTTTAGATCAGAACCACATGCTTGTCAAAATTTAATTTTGATATTGGAAAATTTAAGGCTTAAAAATCAGTTACATTGAGTGACCCACGATCAAGATCCTGACAGAAAAACACTGGAAGAGGGGTTGTCTTTAAATTAAAAGGACCCAGAGGGAGTGTGGGGTATGTATGAGGGCAGGTCGGAGGTTGATGGTGTGTGTGGAGAGGGAAGGGCTGTGTACGAGGGTGGGGAGGATGGATGGGCGGGTCGGAGCTCAATGGTGTATGTGGAGGGGGGAGAGCTTTGTACGAGGGCGGGGCGGATGGAGGGGGGTACGAGGGCAGGCCGGAGGTTGATGGTGTGTGTGGAGGGGGGAGAGCTTTATACAAGGGTGGGGCGGATGGAGGGGGGGTATGAGGGCAGGTCGGAGCTCAATGGTGTGTGTGGAGGGTGGTGCAGAGGTCAATGGTGGGCATGAGTGGAGGGGGAGGAATGTTCATTTCTGTGAATGGCAGATTCTGCGGTGCGTGGGACTGGCTCTAGCATGTGTCTGTGTCTTTAGGAGTTGATGCTCTGTTTGGTAGGTGAAGTTTTAGGACTAAAAACCTGATGATGTTCAGTGTAGTTATCAGCACGTCTTCCAAGTGAAAACATTTTGGCAGAAAGGTACTGGGGGCTTGAGTAGTCTCGTCTGGTATCAAAGTGAAATGTATGAAGATCATGGTCCTGTCTGGTCTCTGCTCCAGCCTCAGGCTGGTATGGAACAGCCAGCAAGAAGTGTCAATAGAAGAGGGATCATGTCTCCAGATGACCAGGGCAGGTACAGAAGCAGCCCCAAGGCAGATCACAGCACAAGGCGAGGCACATCCAAACATTTATTAATAAAAAAGTTACAATAATTTATGCCCTGTGCAACCCCAAGGGTTGAGTAAGCAGAGCTCCTGCCTCTTAGACAATGTAAAGGGGAGACATCAGGTACAATCAGTGACATTCTGTGGTGTAGACAGATAAGGGTCCATCAGGCCACATGTACACCAGACTGTCCAGTCTTGCTCCAGCGAGAAAGAGGCTGAGAACTCTGCTCCGACACAGCCCTCTTTCCATGCAAGGCTCTGTCAGTGGAAGAGTCCAGCTCAGTATCCAGTGTAACTGCTAGTGAAGGGAATTGGAAGTTGTCATCTTGCATTCAGCCTGGGGTCTCCCAGCTAGTGCCCTGCAACAACAGAGACCCTCAAACCGAGCAGCTAAGTGACAGCTCCCACATGCTACGGCTGCCTGCCTGAGTGGAAGCTGTAGATCCTGTATGAAGGTTGCTGCGGTTCATCGACATAGACGAGAGTGTGGGCTCCTGGCGGGTAGTGGGATACTGGGTGCCTGAGGGTGTGTGAGCAGGGTAGAAAACAAGGTTACTCACCTTTGTAACTGTTGTTCTTCAAGATGTGTTGCTCATATCCATTCCAGTAGGTGTACGCGCGCCACATGCACGTTCGTCGGAGACTTTTACCCTAGCAACACTCGGTGGGCCGGCAGGGCGCCCCCTGGAGTGGCGCCACCATGGCGCCTAATATATACCCCTGCCGGCCCGACCGCTCCTCAGTTCCTTCTTGACGGCTACTCCGACAGAGGGGAAGGAGGGCGAGTGTGGAATGGATATGAGCAACACATCTCGAAGAACAACAGTTACAAAGGTGAGTAACCTTGTTTTCTTCTTCGAGTGCTTGCTCATATCCATTCCAGTAGGTGATTCCCGAGCCTTACCTAGGCGGTGGGGTCAGAGTGAGATGTTACGGAAAGCAAGACCGCTGTACCGAAGGTGGCATTGTCTCGAGATTGGTCAACCAGCGCACAGTGCGATGTAAAAGTGTGCACGGACAACCAGGTAGCCGCCCGGCATATGTCTTGGATGGGGACTTGGGCCAGGAAAGCAGCCGAAGAGGCTTGAGCCCGAGTAGAATGGGCGGTGAT
>NC_133787.1:43413071-43457328 GCF_003597395.2 Chelonoidis abingdonii | reverse complement strand
ATCCGGCCAAGCGGGAGTGAGCCAATTACGTAGCACGTCCGGAGTACACGATCCGTTACCCATTGAATGAAATCCATGTTGAAGTTACAGGTAGACCCTTTCATATGCCTCTGCCACGCTCAATGACTCACTTAGCTGGGTATGCCTCCGGGGCTTTGGGCACTCCCTGAAGGCAGTGTGTTTAATAGGTTCCCCTTGAAAGTGAGGTTTTGGGTGGCTGCCATGGTGTAGTTATATTCCTGGGCGCCTCCCGCCGCAGAATTGGGGCGCCTCTCGGGCGTCCGCCCTGCTATAAGTTTGGCTTGTGCCTGGGATGATGGAAGGCTGTGGTTCCTCGTGTGTGTGGGGCCCCTCTCTGGGGGGAAGTTGGGAGGACGCCCTGGGCAAGACGGAAACATATCGGTTTGTGATTATGGCCACCCTGATGGGTAGTGGTGTTGGTGAGGACCCCTTTAGAATTATGTGCGGTAATGGGAAGGGGCCCTGCGGAGGTTGATGAGGTCCCCGCCTGGACAATGGGGGTTTGTCAGCCTGGCCCCTATTATCTAGTTGTCCCCTTATGTGGGGGTTTGGAGACGTTCTGGTGTTAGTGGCGTCCGTGGGAAATGTTGGGGTTTTCAGGCCTTCCCCAGGGTTAGGGGAGTCTTGTAAATGGTGGTTTTTTGATGGGCCCCTCAGGTGTAAGTTATGGGGCCACAGTTCCAACGACCGACACGGGCGGTAAGAAGGAACTGAGGAGCGGTCGGGCCGGCAGGGGTATATATCAGGCGCCATGGCGGCGCCACTCCAGGGGGCGCCCTGCCAGCCCACCGAGTGTTGCTAGGGTAAAAGTCTCCGACGAACGTGCACGCGGTGCGCGCACACCTACTGGAATGGATATGAGCAAGCACTCGAAGATGAATGATGGCTGCTGGTTCCTATGAGCCCAGGGAACATGCAGAAGCTCTGCAGGGTGGTAGCCTGCTCCAGTTGCATTAGGTGCAATGGGATGTAGGTGTTGACCTGAGGGCAGCCCTGCCCTGCCCACTGCTGCATCATTTACGGGGTGGCTGGGCAGAGGCGGAGAGGAGGGCACTCCTGGCTATTTGTCACATTCCAAGTCCTGGGCCCCCTCACTGCCTTGGTAGTGCCTCTCACAGAACTCCTGGATGCGACTGCAAGCCTCCACCATCAGCTCCTCGGGCACCGTTAGCACCACCCGGAAGAAATTGGGGTACTCAAAGCACTGAAATAAACCATGGGAAAAGGCTGATTAGTTGGGCAGGGGTGAAACTGGGGTCTCAGACCCCTGCCCTGCCATGTCCCCGGCTGTGTCCAGCAAGCAAGCCCAACCCACAAGAACAGGCCTAGCCAGATGGAAGGAGCTGTGGGATCTGATCCTGGCCAGTCGGCAGCTCCATCTGTAAAATGCCTTTCACAGCTCAACCCCCATTGTCGCTGCTGCGTCAGCAAGGAGCTGAGAGACCCTCAGGGGAAGGGGCTGTAAGAAAAGAGTTGGGGGGGGCACACACAGCAGCCCCCAGACGGGACCCAGAGAAGAGGCTGGAGAAAGCCAAGGACTCTCAAGGCTCAGTGAGTGGCTAAGGAACCCGGCGGGTGACTGCGGGCAATTGGAGTGGGAAGGGAAGACGTGCAGCACATCTCCAGCCTCGTCCCTGCACAATGAATGGGGCCTTGGGGTTTGCATAGGGCATCGAACTGAGCCAGTGTAAACTCGGCAGGGAGCTGCTCTTGTGTGAAACAGAGAGGACATGGGGCTCAGGCACACACGGGCTACACAGCATGGGGCAGACTGCAATCTTAGAGACAGGATAGCAGCCACCTGGGGCCAGGCTAGGCAAGGAGTGACCATTGCACCACTGCCCAGGGCTTCTGGCGGACCACATGACACCCAGCCCCCTCCCCGCAACACTCCATGCTCAGAGCTCCCAGCCCGCCCCCCCAACCGGGTGCCCCACGCTCAGAGCTCTCAGCTCCCCCCCACCGGGTGCCCCACGCTCAGAGCTCCCAGCCCCCCACCGGGTGCCCCGTGCTCAGAGCTCCCAGCCCCCCCCCCACTGGGTGCCCCATGCTCAGAGCTCTCCAGCACCCCCCCACCGGGTGCCCCAGTCAGAGCTCCCAGCCCTCTCCACCACATGGCGCCCCTAGCTCAGAGCTCCCAGCCCCCCCCACGGTGGTCCCCAATCTCAGAACTCCCAGCACCCCCCGTCTCCAACCGGGGCCTACCATAGAGCTCCCAGCCCCCGGTCCAACAGGCCCCGTGCTCAGAGCTCCCACCCCCCCACCAGGGGTGCCCCTATCAATGACTCCAGCCCCCCCTCGCGGTGCTGCCGTACTCAGAGCTCTCGCACCCCAGCTCGGGCAGCCCGGCTCAAGCCCCAGCCCCCCCTGTCCCGTCCAGACTCCACCCCGTCCTCCAGAGTCAGCCCCGCGTGCTCAAGTCCGCCGCGCCCTCTCTTCCGTTGATCGGGGAACACTGACACAGAGGCCGGCAGGCAGAAGCACTGACTGCTGGAAATGCAGCTGCTGGGAACTCCATGATCCTACTCAAACTTCGGAAAAGCTCATTCTCAATTCCAACCTGCAGGCAGAAATAGAGTCAGAGGCCGCCAGCCTTGGATAGGACTGCACAGGCATCACCATGTGACTAGCTCTCACTACACCTCACAGAGTATGCACTTCCGCTCCACCCCGTCCTTTCTCTCGCCCCTCTACAACCACAATGCCCCGATCCCCGCATCCCCCACCTCCAGCATCTATACAGCCCCGGCCCCCGCGTTCTACTCCCTCCCAAAGCTATACCAGCCCCATGTCCCTGCACCACCTCCTCCTCTCCCCACAGCAATATCAGTCCCATGCCCCGCACGCGCTCCTCTCTGCCCCTATACCAGCCCCGGGCCCTAGCCCCCCGACCCCCTTCCCCCACATGCATATATCAGTCCCAAGTCCTGCCTCAATATCAGCCCCATGCCCTCAGCACCTCCGATTCCCTTCCACCCCTTTACAGCCCCATTCCTACCCAGCAATCCTCTCGCTCCTCTCCCCCACAGCATATAAAGCCCCATGTCCTCCACATTTTATTATACTTCCCGTCCCCGCCTATACATTTGCCCAGGCCCCCCACCTGACCCCTGCCACCCCACTCTATATTCAGCCCCTTACATTCCACCCTGCAATCTCTCCCCCGCCCCGAATCCATACAGCCCCATGCCCCCTGTCATCTCCTCCCTGCCCTATACCGCCCTCATGCCCCCGCATCCCTCCTCCCCTCCCCATCGCTATACATGTCCCATGCCCCTCACGACCCTCCTTCCTGTCCCTATCATACCCTTGCCCCCTACATCCTCTTTCCTGCACCCTACTACAGCCCCCTGCCCTCTCCCATCCTATACAGGCCATGCCCCTGCATCCCACTCCTCTCCTCCCCCCACAGCGTATACAGTCCCATGCCCCCTGCATCCCTCCTCCCTGTCCCTATACAGCCCCGTGCCCCCTACATCCATCCTTCTCTGCACCCTATACAGCCCCCTGCCCCCTGCATCTCTCCTCCCCCGACAGTGTATGCAGCCCCATGCCACTCACATTCATCCTCCCTCCGCATCCTATACAGATCTATGTCCCCCGCACCGCTCCTCCCTACCCCTATACAGTCCCGTGCCCCCTGAATCCCTCTTCCCCCCCAAAGGCTATACAGTCCCATGCCCCCCACAGAACTCCTCCCCACCCCATACAGTCCCATGCCCCCTTCATTTCTCCTCCTCTCCCTGCAGCCTATACAACCCGACGCCCCCTGCATCCCTCCTCCCCGCCCCATACAACCCCATGCCCCCTGCATCCATTCTTCCCCGCAACCTATACAATCCCATGCCCCCTCCATCCCTCTTCCCCCTTGCAGTCTATACAGCCCCGTGCCCCCTGCATCCTGCATCCCTCCTCCCCCTGCAGCCTATACAGCTCCATGCCCCCCTTTGCATTTTTTTGTTAAAGGATGGCTACTTTTAAATCTATTATAGAATGTCCAGGGAGAGTGAAGTGTTCTCCTACTGGCTTTTGTATGTTACCATTCCACATATCTACTCTAGCGCCACCATCAGAGGACCCAACCACATCAGCCACACCATTAGGGGTTCATTCACCGGCAAATCTACTAATGTGATCTATGCCATCAGATGCCAGCAATGTCCCTCTGCCATGTACGTTGGCCAAACCGGACAGTCTCTACACAAAAGAATAAATGGACACAAATCGGACATCAGGAATGGTAACATACAAAAGCCAGCAGGAGAACACTTCAATCTCCCTGAACATTCTGTAACAGATTTAAAAGTAGCCATACTTGAACAAAAAAACTTCAGAAACAGACTTCAAAGAGAAACAACAGAACTTTAAAATTCATTTGCAAATTTAACACCATTAATTTGGGCTTGAATAGGAACTGGGAGTGGCTGGCTCACGACAAAAGCAGCTTTGCCTCTCCTGGAATTGACACCTACTCATCAATTATTGGGAGTGGACTACATCCACCCTGATTGAATTGGCCCTGTCAACACTTGTGAGGTAACTTCCTTCTCTTCATGTGTCATTATATAATGCCTGCATCTGTAATTTTCACTCCATGCGTCTGAAGAAGTGAGGTTTTTTACCCACAAAAGCTTATGCCCAAATAAATCTATCAGTCTTTAAGGTGCCACCGGACTCCTTGTTGTTTTTGTGGATACAGACTAACACAGCTACCCCGTGATACTCCCCACTATTGTTACTGACAAGGTGGGAGGACCTGTCAAGGAAGGAGAGGAAGTATAGAGGGAAGGGGACTCCATTAAAAAGACCATAACCTGTTTTAGAGTTACTGATAGCTCAGAACCACCAGCTCTTCAATGCACATGGATCAATGTGCTGTTAATGCCCAGGAGGGGGCAGTGGTGGGGATCTGTTACAAGCCAGAGAACAGGCTGAGTCACTTCTTAAATACTTGTCTGTAATATGTGGAAAGAAAAATGGTTGTGATGGAGGACTTCAGTTGTGAAGACATGCTAGAGGTCTCCTGCAGCCAGGAGTAAAACTCCATTAGAGTTTATAAAACATTTTGATGCTGATTTTCTAACACAAAGGGACTGCAGCCAGCAGAGGTAACTATTCTGGACCTTACTGTGATAGATAATGATGGACTGTTCACTGAACTGGAAGTTATTTGTTACCTAGAGACCAGCAATCATGACCTAATTATATTCATTATGGGCAGAGAGAGGAAGGTTTTGACCAATAATATATATATTTGGTGCTTCAACGGGGCTAATTTCCCAAAGCTGAGGGAAATTATGAGTGAAATTTACACAGAAAAATGTGAATGAAAATTCACAGTTGTTTAAGAAGAGTTTACTAGATGGCAAAAAGCCATGAATTCACAATCAAGAAAGAAGAAAACTTTGGCCAAAAGCCAGTGGCAAAATAAAGTCAGCAATCAAAATAAAAAGACATATAACAAATGGGAAAAGGTTAAAATAGATAGCAACTGATATAAATTAGAAGTGATGAAGTACAGAATATTGATAAGGGAAGCTAAAGATATCAAGGGACATTCATGGCTGGCAGGCCTAAGGAGAATAAGGAGGATTTTTTATGGACAAAATAAATTCTAACAATGGTATAAAACCATTATTAGAGGGAGATGGTAAAACTGTTAATAATGATGTAGAAAAGGCAAGGGTATTTAATAGATATGTGTTCTATATTTGGAAATGAGAATGATCATGTACTCGTATTACCAGAGGATAATGAGCTACTTTCCAGTCTACTAGTAACAAAAGAGGATGTTAAACAGCATCTACTAGAGATAAAACATTTTAAGAACAGCAGACCTGGATAACTTGTACCTAAGAACCCTAAAAGTGCTAGTTGAGCAGATCTTTGGCCTGCTGGTTCATTTTTAATAAATCATGCAGTATTAGGGAAATTCCAGAAGACTGGAAGAGTGTTCATGTTGTGTCAATTTTCAAAAAGGGCAAGTGGGATGACTCAGGCAACTATAGACATCCCACTCAAAATAATGGTAAAGATGATTCAGTTGACAAAGAATTAAAGAACAGGAGTATAATTAATGCCAGTCAATGTGGTTTTTATGGAAAATATATCTTGTCAAGCAAACCTGATTTCATTATTTCATGAGATTAAAAGTTTGATTGAAAATGTAACTGTGTAGCTACTTAGATTTTGTTAAGTGTTTGATTTAGTACCACATGACAGTGATTAAAAAATTAGCAATATCTCTAAAGAATAAGCACACGATAAATGGATTAAGAACTGGCTAACCAACAGAGCTCAAAAAATAGTTGTCCCTGGGGAACGGTCGGTCACTGAGTGTGGGTACTGCTAGTGGGGTTCTGCAAGGATCAGTACTAGACCTGACACTATTCAACATTTTTATTAATGATCTGGCAGTAAATATAAAGATGACACAAAAGATTAGTAGAGTGGTATACAATGCTGAGGACAGGGAAGTCATGCAGAGTGATCTGGATTGCTTGGTAAACTGGGCCCATTCAAACAAAGAAGTTTTAATAAAGCCAAATATAAAGAATGCCTAGGAACACGGAATGCACATCATGCCTGCAGAATGGGAGACCATATTCTGGAAAGCAATAACTCTATACAGGATTTAGAGGTGATAGTGGACAAACAACTCAAAATGAGCTCCCAGTGAGATGCTGCAGCAAAAAGGGCCAATGCACTCCTTGGGTGTATAAATAATTGAACAGAAGGGAGGTGATTTTATCTCTGTATGCAGCGTTGGTGAGACTGATGCTAGAATACTGTGAAGCAGTTCTTGTTCCCACCTTTTAAAAAGGATACTGAAAAACTGGAGAGGGTGCAGACAAGAGCCATAAAAACGATTCAAGGGCTGGAGAAAACATTTTACAGTTAGAGACATAAAGAGGTCGGTTCGTTTAGCTTCTCATAAAGAAGATTAAGAGATTACTTGTTTACAGGACACCAGTATCTTCACAGGTACTAAAAGGCTTTTGACTCTTCTTGCAGACAAAAGAATAATGAGAATCAGCAGCTGGAAGTTAAAGCTGGACACATTCAAATTAGAAATAAGGCACAATGTTTTTTAACTGTGAGGGCAATCAACCATTGGACCAAACAGCCAAGGGAAGTAGTGATCCTCCATCTCTTAACGTCTTCAGCTCCAGACCAGTGCCTTTCTGGGCAATTTGCTTCAGCTAGACACAAGTTACTGTGCTCACCAGAGGGGTAGCTGGGTGGAATTCTCTGAGCTGTGCTACCCAGGAGGTCAGACTAAATGAAACCGTGGTCCCCCCTGGCCTTACACTCTACGACTCTCTGAAGAATGGGGCCCCACTGGGCTGGGCGCTGCCCGGTAGGGTAACCAGACGTCCTAATAAAATCGAGACTGTCCCAATATTTAGGTGTTTGTCCCGTGTCCCGACCGATCTTTGGTCGAGACGCAATTTGTCCTGAGATTACGTTCCGCCGGCAGTGCTTACCGTATTTATTTATTTATTTATTTATTGCTGCTCCGCCGGCAGCACTTGCCTTTTTTCTCTCTCTCTCTCGCTGCTCCGCTGGCAGCACTCGACTTTTTTTTTTTTTTTGCTCTGCTGCCAGACTCTTCCCCCCCTCCCTCCATGTGTCTCGATATTTTCTCCCTCTCATCTGGTCACCCTACTGCCCAGACACAGTAAGAGACAGGCCCTTCCCTGAACAACTCACATTTCAAGCAGACAAGGCAGACACTGGGCAGGGCAACAGGATCCAGCACACACTGAGCAAACACCAATGCTCTGAAAATGGCACATTAGCGCCTCACTTACCATGAGGTACATGGCCCCCGAGGGCCGGACGGGCTGGAGTCCAGAGACGGCAGATAGGGCAGCGTAGCAAAGGTCAGCATTGGACTGAAAGGCAGAGAGGAGAGAGTTCAGGACTCGGGACGTTCCAGGAAGCAGCTCAGCAAATTGGAGACAAATTCTCAACCAGAACTCAAGACAGGTCCCCCATTGCAAATAAAGGGGCATCTAATGCAAACAGGACAGATGTTAACAGACTTGAATGCATTGAGGTGACTGAGCTGACCTCAGCAAATCAGTGTAGACACCCCGCCAGCCCACCCCCAGCATTTCTTCCTACAGCACCTCCTGGCTGGCAGTGCTATGACTGGATTGTCAAGAGTTCCCCACAGCTGGCACTCCTGCCCCCTCCTGGCAGCGACCCCTGCTGGGAGAGGTCAGGACTACTGTAGCCAGGAGCTCCCCCCACTACCACCACTCCTGCCCTGCTCCCTCCACTGCCTCCTGCTGGGAAAGAGTGGACACGGGAAGACGAGGTCCCTCGCGAGACACCACTGTGACGATTCATAGTCCTGTTTGACCTCTGATGAATGCTGCTGGTCCCCTCTCACTCTAAATACCTGTCTCTCGGGGGGGACATACCTTGAGGAAGCTAAGGGTGTTGTGGTAAAACTCTGGGGGTGTTCGGTGGATGATGTTTTCCAGTGCCCCCTGGACAATTGTGCAGGGTCCCAGGATCCTTTGACTCAAGCTTACAAGGCCATCCCTGATCTGAAACACAGATGACACTCTGACCTCAAAGATCGCACACTCATGAAGGAAAGGAAAATGCTCTCACCCTGATCCCAGCATTTCTAGCTGTTCATAGGATCAAACACGCCCACAATTGGACAAGGGGTGTTTTTTCAAACTTTGCAAAGCATTGCGGAGCCAGTCCCATTATCTAGGGTCTGTATCGAAGTTATCTGCAGACTATCTATGAAGGCCCCATTGTCACTAGCTGTGTCTGAGGGCCAGAACTGGTCCCCAATCCTTAGCTTGGATCCAGCCCTTTCACACCACTCTTATGGTACAAAGGGGCCAGGAAGCAGCCAGAGTCCACTAGCTGGAGTTTCCTGTTACCAGAGCACATCTGATATGCTAGAGTAGCTCCTAGGCTTCTCTGAAGTAGGCTGAGGCTGAGGCTTGGACACACCCACCCCCTGAATCTCTGAATCCTTTGTGCCTGAGGCCACGTCTAGACTACGCGCCGGATCGGCGCGTTAAAATCGATTGCTCGGGGATCGAAATATCGCGTCTGGTCTGGACGCGATATCTCGATCCCAGAGCATGCTTAGATCGATTTCGGAACTCCAGCTAGACGACCGGACTTCCGGATTCGACACAGCGAGCCGCGCGGATCGATCCCGCGCGGTGAAGACGGGTGAGTAAATCGATTTTAGATATTCGATTTCAATTACGCTATTCTCGTAGCTGAAATTGCGTATCTAAAATCGATTTAATCTCGTAGTGTAGACCTGGCCTGAGAATCCGTTGTCATTGACTGTGGATTTGACTGAACTGTGCACACAAGTGTCAGAGTTTCCCAACCAAATGCACCAACAGCAAAGGGCTGGGACTCGCCTGAAGCAAACCCAAGCCAGAGCCTTCGCAAACCAGTCTCTGTTGTGACGCAGTCTTTGGCTCTCTCTGCTCATTTCTATTCTGTTTAATCACAACTGGATACTGCATCTTGGCCAGCCGGGGACAGATGATATCAACACTGCTGCCCTTTGTGAGCGCTCAGGTGCCCCAGGTTTAGTGGAAAGCTCCCAGCTGTATGGGGTATCATCAGGCCACAGATCAATAAATGACTAAAGAGCCAAAGCTCAGGCTGCACCATCACCTGCTATCTTGTTCCCACCAATAAGGAGAAACCACATTAGAGCATACAGGGACCACAAGGGGCAGCACGACTTTGTGTTATTCCTGTAGGGGAAACAGGGCCTGCCTGCGAGATGAAAGCAAAACCCTTTGCCTCCAAAGTGGCTTTTTTTTCCCCTTGTGCTCAAAACAGGAATTTATTTAGTTTAAGGTGAAAGCATTGGTGAACACAGGAGATCTAACAGCAGGGATGAGATATGGGCATCAAGTTCAGCTGCGGTTAGAGAGGGGAGAATGGGATGGGCAGAGGTTATTCCCTCTCATATCTGCAGGGCATGCACAAAAGCAGCTCAGGGCCAGATTCATGGTTGCCCTGAGCTTTGGGGCATCATTTCCACTAGTCCCAAGTGTGAGCACAGGGTCGGAGTGGCAATGGCTATGCTCTGGAGTTCATGCATAGGGGCAAGGAAGAACTGGGCCCCTGTGGGAGGTCTGGAGCGGGCTTAGCAGGTGAAGTGACTCAGAAGCAGACATGCCAAACCTGCGGAAAAAATCACAGAAATTAGGCTTGTTTTTGGCTTAATTAGCTTGTGAGTTGCTTGTTTGGCTTGTAGTTTGTTGCTTCTTTTTATTGATCAGCTCCTGACAAACAGAGGCAAGGGGAGAGAGAGTCAGGGGTGCTGAGCGGACCCACCACAGTCCCAGACTGCACGCCAGGGGGATCTAGTCACATAGAGTGTTGGGGTTCTTAGGGACTGGCTTGTTTGGGCCTTGTTTTGAAATGGGATTAGCCTGATTTTTGGCTACTGTGAAAGTCGGGGTGCTTATTTACTGCGTGAAAGCTGGCAACTGTGAAGAGAAGGCAGCATGTGTGCATGAAGCAGCAGGCAGGAACATGAGGGTATGTGCGTGGGAGCCTGCAAGGGAGTGTGTGTGAGCAGGAGGAAGCGTGCATGCCTGTGCCTGAGTGAAAGGCAGTGGTGTGTGCACGTGCAGGGGAAGGTGCCTGCTGACTGTGCATGTTTAGTGTGTGGCGCTATTGCTGGCATCGAGAAGGCCACCAGACAACATTCCTCACCTCATTCCCAAAGATGTCTCTCCGATCATTAACCAGGATCCATCCCATCCTCCAGCCTGGGACCAGCCATCGCTTGGCCAGGCCTCCACAGGACAGGATCGGCACGTTGGTGCTAAGAGTTGCAATGGGCTCATACTTGCACTCTGCAAACACCTGTGAGACAGGAGGATGCATTAGCAGCCACCCTCTCCTTGCCAATTCCCTGTGAAAAACAGGGGAGCTCTGGGAGGGCAGGGGGTTGACTGGCAGGAATATCAAAGCAGATGAGCAGTGAGACTGTGGAATGAAACAGACAGTGCAGAGAGCAGGTTTGGGGGAGCTGTAGGGCTGCTTCAAGGGGGAATTCATGTGCAGTGCAAAGAGCCAGACCCTGCACATCTGGTCCTAATTAAGGGATCACAGGGGCCCCTGGATGGGAGACACAAGCACAGAAATGCACACAAGAGTGTGAGTGCTCGCAGCTCTGAGTTTGATCCACCCAGAGGAAAGGAGAGTACCAGACACGAGACGCCCTTCCAGGGGACAGCTGGGCAGACAGGACCAGGGAGCTGCAAGTACAGTTCATGGCTGTTCTCAAGGGCAGCAGGACTAATAGCTAAGGCTCTTGTCTGGGGGTAGTTACTCTTAAACCCTGCTACCAAAGGGCAAGTGTACAGAGAGAAGCCAAGGACCCAGGCTCTGGGTGCAGTTTGTGCATGGCAGGGACAGGCACTCACCATGTCTCCGTAGATTTCATCAGCCAGGATGGGGACACATTGTCTCGAGGCCACTGGGAAAGAGAAGTAAACACTGAAACTGGCTGCCTTCTTTCCCTACAGGGTGCAGACTCACCCTCATCCTACAGATGCCAGGCATGGGCTCTCCCCTAGCCCTAAAGAACAGACCACACTCCACCCACAGAGGGTCTCCATATTCCTTGTTTCAGACATGCAAACCAGTGGGACAAAGCATTAGAGAATACATTGTTAGGAACAATCCTTCCCAGGGCTAGGCTTGCAGGGCCTATGCCTGCTCTGACCCCAGGCCTGGGACAGACATCACTGATCCACTAATCAGAAGGTTGAAGGCTTTCCCAGCATGGATTCTGAGAGGTGGATCAGGAGCACAATCCCCATTTTACAGCCAGAGAAGAGCCACACAGCGGGTTAGGGACAGACCCTAGGACTTCTCATCCTGCATCCCTTCCCTGGCCATGCTGACTCTGTGCAGGGTTATCCCAAAGGCCCTGGGAACAGGGTAAGTCACAGAGTGTGGGGTGAATCCTCCAGGCCCCGGTATTGTTATTTCTGTAGCATCGACATAATAGGTCAGGTCCTGCCATAGAGCTCACCATAATTAGACTGAAACAGATAAGCAGAGGATAGGGCAAGGCAGCTAACGACAGCCCTGCTCTGACTTAGTGCTCAGAGACTCACCGGCCAGGATTTTCTGGAGATGGCTCTTGCTGAATACGGAGCCGCAGGGGTTAGAAGGGTTGTTCACAATGAGACAGGCCGTCTTCTCATCCACCAGCGACTCCAAGTGCTTCAAGTCAATTTCCCAGGCTTTCTCAGGCTAGTGAGGAGGAGGAGAGGGGAGGGTGCGTGAAGATGAAGAATAAGGTATGGAGTGAGGATCCAGCTGGGGGCTGGGCACCAGGCATGGGGATGAAGTGCAGAAGGGCCGGGCACAGAATGAGGAGAGGGGCACAGGCTGAGGGACTAGGAGTCCAGGCCCGGAGTGAGACACGAGGGTCCAGCCAGACTAGGGTGACCAGACAGCAAGTGTGAAAAATTGGGACGGAGTGGGAGGCAACAGAAGCCCATATAAGAAAAAGAACCAAAAATCAGGACTGTCTCTATAAAATCAGGACATCTGGTCACCCTAAGCGTGTGTGGCCACGTGCAGGGCAAAGACCACGCAGACATAGCTGTGCTTTGCGCCTAATGAAAGGCACCGACATTTCTTCCTTCCTATGAGAAGGCATAATTTACACAGGGGCCTCGGGGAGCATGGCCACCATGGAAAGCCGAAGGCCCATGAGAAGGGCTGGGCTGATAGGCTCTGGCAGCAGCTTATTTGGCTTTGGCACTTCATGCCTTCCTCCCTTTTCTTATGAGGAGGGTAAGAGATCCCTGGAAGCTCTCTAGAGGGGGCTGCAGCATTCCGCACCTAACTGCCTTACCAAGAGGTTGTAGAATTTGACCTCAATCCCCATGGAGAGTGCAAGGGTCTTGTAGAGAGAGAAGCCAGGTCTTGGCACCAGGATGTTCTGCCCTGGATTAGCCAGCACTGCTAATGCAAGTTCAATAGCCTGGCTGCAGCCACTTGTCAGGATAACATCCTGCAGACAGCAAACAAGAATGAGCTCTTTGAATCCAACCAAAGGCTGCTCTGAGAAATTCCAAAGCAGTCACTGACAGCTGAACTGGGAGTAAGAGCTTCTTGGCTAAAAGGGCCTGGAAGAAGCTAAACAGACAGCAACAACCAATGCTGGCTTCTGGGGAGCTCAAACCCACCAGATTAGAAAGCCAGGAATGAGTGACAGGCAGGCCCCAAGATTGGGGCAGAAAGCCAGATAAGGTCACTTTGGAAATGGATCATGTCCAGCCATCTTGCTCTCTCCTTGGATAGAGACAAGGTGTGAGAAAAGCACAGTTGGGGCCCCACTGTGCTGCACTGTCTAGTTTGTTGCTAGCACCATGGAGCACATTCATTCTCCAGTGAGGACTCTTGCCAGGAAGGCTTCATTACCTGAGCTTCCAGAGGTGCTTCGGGGCAGCTATAATACGCAGCAACCACCTGCCGGCAAGACTGGTACCCTTGGGAGAGAAGGATGGAATATGGAGTGACGGTGGTTTTACCGCATTTCCCCATTCTGTGCAGGAACCACCAGAGGCATGGGACAGAGACTACACAGCACAAAGAGGGGTCTCCAGAGGAATAAACCCCAGGGCAGGATGGAATTCGTCTGAATTCCGAAGGAAACAAAAGACAAGATCAGTCGGCCCTGACACAAGCACCATGTTCCATCACTGAACCAGCTGCCCTCAGCACCCAGGGCAGGTAAGTGACATCCTGGCCCCAGAGCAGGCCTGGGAAGTGCAGGCTTTACAGCACAGATAAGGGCCTGCTCCAATGCAAAGTCCCCCTGCCCCTGAATTAATGCCCCATGCCCAGTCCCCACAGCCCAAGTTAACTCCGCCGGTAAACTGAGTCTACAACTTCCCTGGCCAAGCCAGCATGATGTGGAAAGTGCGTACTTATATCAAGAACAAAACTTGTTGTGGGAATGCAGCAATCTTTGCTCTGCTCCAGGGCCCTCACTCTGAGGGAATATTCTCAGCATCTATGGGGTCACAACAGGGATGGATTTGGCATCCCGTGGGTCTTGAATGATTGTTTGAAGCACTTTCCTGTGAAGAATGGGACTAAAACAGCTAGCCAAAGTGACAAGATATGGAGCAGAATGAGGATGCAACGCCTTCCCCGCATCACACTACTGTGAGGATACCTATCCAGGAGGCAGAATTGTATCTGGCCCAGCCTTTTCCCAGAACAATGGCCACGTAATGACCAGGACAAAGCAGCACAGCTATTCCATGAGCAAATCACGTCTCCAACCTGGTCAAATGCCCTGCTGCTCATTGGTGTGCATGGGCATACACAGGGCCAGAAGAGTATCGGAGTGAGTCTGTGCCAATCAGAAAGAGTAACAGGACATCCGTCTAGATCCCCTGGCTCAGCCTTGTCCTCCTGTGCACAAGCTGGGCTAGGACATTGCCCTTAGAAGAGGAATCATGGGGCCTTACCGACTGAAGGAGCGTATCCATTGTAGTTCCCTGAGTCCAGGGCCTCCTTCACAGCCTGAGTGACCTCATCATCAGTGGGGAGGTTTCCAAACACCGTTGGATCACCTTTTAGGGAATGACAAATAGCAAAATCCTTTTTTCTCATATCCTTTAATGACGGAGCTGTAAACAGCACACCCTCCCTCCCTAATGCTCCAGAGACCCCTCGGCTGCAGCTCACTCAGGGGCCCTCAGTACCACATCTCTTCAGCTACCACCCAGTGCATTTCCCAGTACTCACCTAGGGACAAGGAGATCATGGGCTTGTTTGGGTTCGGTTCCACTTTCATAGTGTCCACGATGGCTCGGATGGGATTGAAAGTCTTCTTGGACATCTCAGAGGCCCGGACTGCCCATCTAGGCTTCCGGCCTTTCACCTTCCTCAGGGAGGGGCTGTTCCCGTTTCTATGTACATGGACATCGCTATTGCCATTCATTTGGATCAAGTAAGAGTCCATTCTGAGATCTGCCCGAGAGAAAGAAAGCTCCCCAGAGTTAGCCATTGTTGTGCATTATTTGTTATGCACCAGCTGTGTGCTCTGCCCCATACAAGATACAAAGGGGAGTTGCTGCTTGAGGGTCCAAAAGTGAGGCCTTTGAAGTTGGGCTTTTGATGATCACTGGGCCTTACATATCAATCCCTAATCCAGGTCCTAGATCAGCAGTGCCAACAGACTGGCTGGAAGGGAGAGGGAGGCAGAGAGAGGGGGATGGGGAAGGGAGAGAGAGGAAAGAAACAGATGAGGAAAGCCAACCCACATAATAATGAGACTAAGGTGACCACACACAAGTGTGAAAAATCGGGATGGGGGTGGGGGATAACAGGTGTCTATATAAGACAGAGCCCCAAATGTCAGGACTGTCCCTATTAAATCAGGACATCTGGTCACCCTAAATGAGACGCTGCCACAGGAGAACAGGAATAAAGATGCTACTCCACCCCAGCTCCACCCACAGCCCCACAGGAGAGGCAGGTTTCTGCTAAAGCCGCAAGTTGGGAATTTGCAACCTTGTCATTTTCGTGGTCATCACTGGCCTTCAGAATTAAGACACTGCTGAGATGAATGGGGGTCAGTGACACCTCCCAGAGCTGTTAGGCTGAAGCCCTCCTAGGTGTAAGTCCCTGACCGCAAGGATGGATTTACCCAATTTGTGACTGCCTGTCTGTCTGCAGAAATTCTGAGCACCTGGCAGGGGTGACACTGAGAAACGACTTCCACAGCTGAAAGGACAGGCACTTAATGCTGTTAAAATGACAGCTTATATTCTGCACAGACGCTGTTGGCCCTGCACTGTTCTTCAGGGCAGACCCTGCAGAGAGGAAGGTGTAAAACACGATTCCCTCCCTGTCACTGAGAAGCAGCAGAGAGATGGGTCACGGGGAGGAGATGAGAATTCCTGAGCAGACAATAATGGGCATAGTGAAGGGTATGCAGCGAAGCTCCTAGAAAAAGGGAGCTGCCATTGGCTAAGGCAGAACAGACTCATTTACCTAAAATGTGGCTTGGAACCAAGGGTCCCCCCCATATATTGCTCACAAGGGGCTCAGGCTACACTCACATACTGTGAGAGGCTGACTTAACTGAGTGATGTTGTACTTTCCAGCTACAAAAAGTGTAAGCAGAATAGTGACTGGTTCGTCCCCCAGCGAGTGTAATCCCAACTGCACAGAACCTCCCTACTGCTGGCATTCCCAGGACAGATGAGACATAGGCAGAGCACTGAGATTTCAGCCTAGGGTTGGGAGATGCCCTCTCCTGATATCAGCCCTCACATTTTCCCATGTTAGTTTGAGTTTCGAGTCCTTCTTGCATTTATCAGCTCTGCTGAGGAAAGCCAGTTGAGAGAGAGAAACCATTCAGCAGAGCCCAGTGACAAAGAAACCAACCACAGACTTAACCCAATCCAGAAAAGAAAAGCATTTGGCCTGAGCTTCTGGCCTCCTTGCTAGTGCAGCTGGGTTGAACACACACCAAGGAGCCTACTGGACCAGTCTCCAGCACAGGAGAACATGCGCACAGCACAGCGACAAGATGGGTCTGAAACAGCCCCACAGCCTAGAACCCTGGGCATGCCCAGTCTACAGGGGAAACTGGCTACATGGAAAGAAGAAACTCTTTCTCTGCAGTGACCCAGGCTAGTCTCTTCTGAAGGAAACACCAAGTGCCAGAGCTCAGTACTTTACCTTCTACAGTGCAGTGCCCAGTGTCCGAGTCTGTCTCTTATTCTTGACAAGTTGCTCTGAGAAGAAACTCAAATGCAATTCCCCCCAGCCCACGAAATAATTTCCAGAACTGGGCGTTGGGCTTGAATCTTTCTGCTATTGGCTGTTAGTGAGGGCTGTGCTCCCCCACTCAAAAACACCCCCTCCCTCTCCACTACAACTGCTCTCACTTCAAACATCTGGTACTCTCCTGCACATTAACTCTTTCTGGGACCTGCAGGCAGAGGGGTATAGTTTGGATTTCTGGATGTCACTGGGCGCTTCCTCTCTGTGCTGCCTACCCCTGTGCACTTAGCTATGGGAGTACCCAGCGGCCCAGCGACCCCTGACCCAAGCACATTGTAGAGCCACGGCGCCCCAAAGTGAGGGACAACAAAAGCTGCAAGTTTGTCCTTTCCATCCCAACACTTTGGGCCCCTCGTTTCTATATCCCATAGCTCAGAAAGGGCACCAATTGCAGGCATCATGCAGATACCTATTAGAGGGGCTGTTACTCCTTTGGCAACTGAACAAACAGGTACACCTCTCTTCAGCCTTTGTCTGAATGTGTCAGGGCCGTAAGAGTTAAATGGAGTCTCAGTTGTCCCAGTTATTTGTCCCAGGGCCCACACAGCCTGATCTTCTTGGCAGATAATGGAAGGTGATGCAACTTCTCTCTCTCAGTGCGAACAGCTAATGATTCCGAAAGTTCTCTTGGGGTGGGCAGGTGCTGGGATGTCCCAGCAAGGTGAAGTGATGCTTCACTGCCCCTTGGGGGGCTACTCTGGGAGGTAGCATACACAGGTAAAGGAGGTTTTAATTTTTTAGCCTTACAAAGGCTGCTTCTAGTCCATAGATGCCAACCCTCCCCCACTGAGACTGCCTGTGTCTAGGGCTGACTGAAGATCAAAGAGCTGCTCATGAGCTGCAGGAACCCTGCTAATCTCCCTGCAAACAGATAGGCTGATGACACAATGTCAGGGGTCAGCGGTCATCATGACAGTGCCTGTTGGTATCCACCAGTGTAGGTGGAGAAAGGATGAGCAAGGCCCTGGCTTGGCCTGGTGCTTACATTACCCAGCCACCAGTCCTGACAGGCTATTAGCATTAACTCTGCAGCTCTGCCCCAGAGTCAGCTGGAAACAAAATGGTGCACATCAACCCCAGGCTGCGTCTCCATGGTGACATGTTGCCCTGTCAGAATGTGGCTACAAACAGGTGACATGATGCTCAACATAGGCCAGGACAAGCTGCAGCAGCCTTGTGGCAGCTACTGCCCAGGGTTACTCCCAGCTAGCTGACATGGGCGCCCCATTCTGCTGGATGGGGTACAGAAACAGCCTTTGCCTGAAGCAAAGAGCTCACCATTTTGTCTTCTAACAGGAAAACACATTGTGTGGACCAGGTCCTGGCAGCAAGGGGCTCCTGGGCACTTCAGGGGCTGGCCAATCTCTTGGGCTTGTCTGGTGGCTAGGGAGTTGTAGAACTTCCAGTGTCTACTGCTGAGGCCTGTGGGGCTAGCCTGCACTATGATCAAGGAAGAGAATAGTGGAAAACAAAGTGGCTCTGCCACTGGGGTGCTGAGACACCTGGTGCTAGGACATCAAGCACTGGAGGGGCTGATGGCAGGGCCAGGATACTGCACTGGTGTTAAGGGTCAGGTACAACACCCCAGCTGAGCAACGTGCTGAAATAGCTGCTGCCTCCCTCATGCCAGCGCTCGTCTAAAGATTTCACATGAAAAATGGGCTGTGACAAAAACAAACATTTCACAAGTTTTAACTTGCTTCAAAAACTTGCTTTAACTGTCCCTCGTCCACCATCACACTTTAAAAAAAAAAAGAAAAAGAAAAAGAAAATGAGTCATTGGCTTCTACCAGAAACTTCCAAACACAACATTTTCAGAATGTTTGTGAATTCTTTTTTCTGCCTCTCCCAGAGGCTTTTATCTCTTTGAGTTCAGCAGAGTCAGGCCCAGCTACAGGCACCAGCACAGGGAGCAGTTGCTTGGGGCGGTGAAAGGAAAGGGGCGGCATGTCTGGGTCTTCGGCGGCAGGCCCCTCAGTTCCTCTCAGAGAGAAGGACTGGATGCCAAATTGCTGCTGAAGAATGAAGCGGTGCAGTAGAGCTGCCAAAGTGCCGCCAGTCATGGCTTTATCATCTTTTTTCCCCCTTTGCAGCTTGGAGCGGCAAAAAAGCTGGAGCTGGCTCTGGGCAGAGTTGTAAGGGTTAAGTCCTTAGGCCCTCACATAGACTATTCTACCTGGCAATAAACACCCTAAACTGACGCTACCCAGAGACTCTACCCGTAATCCTGTGCATGGCAGCGAGGTTCAGAGGAGGGTATGGCAGAATCCTGCCCGCAGCAGGGAAAATATTGGCATGGAGACAACAGATAATCTGTGTTACATAAGGCTGGGGACTTGGCCAGATGGAGTGCAGGGGGCAGCAGGAAGTAGGATCCAGAGGGAGCTGTGGGTTCCTTCAGCCATGGCCTATGGTATCAAGAAGGGGATGGAGGTGTTTAGGCATGCACATTCCTTCCCCAGCCTCAGTTCCCTGGAAACTCAGTGCCCCTAGATACAACAGGTATGGCTTTGCAGAAGGTTCAGGAGGGTGACACAGGCATCTTTGATGCCATGAGTGGGAATCTGCAGAGGTCCTTGAAGAAGAATTGGGGGACATGTCTACACTGCCCCGCTATTCGGGCTAAGGGGGTGCGAACAGTAGTGCACAGTCAGGAATACATTAATGGAAGCTTGGAACCTTTATGTTTGGGACTGCAGCATCCATCGGGGGGGCAGGGTGGGGAGTTATAGTGCAGTGTATGCATACTGCTATTCACACGCCCTTAGTCTGAACTGCGGGGCAGTGTAGACATGCCCTGAATTACACGCAAGGCTGGAGATCTGCCTAGAGAAGGAGGGAGGAGCATGGGCTGAGAGTGAGATCCAGAAGGAGCAATTCCAGGGTTACCTCTTCATGGCACTTCAGAGAGTGCATGAAGAGGCAGGGAGGAGGGGAGGATACCCCAGAGACTAGAGGGAGGATGGCAGTGGTGGAGTTCTCATGCTACAGGGCACTGGGCAGTCACCCTTCTGTTCCTACCCACCAGGAAACTGGTAGCTTTAACTAGTCAAGAACTCAACAGTCCACTTGCCAGTCCTGACACATCTCCTTTGGCCCAGGCCTACATCTTGGTTTCACTCTCTCCAACATCTCCTCCTGGGCCTGTCAACTTATTGCTTTCTTTTGACTCAAGTAGTTAGCCAATATTCGGGAAGTTGGAGATTGTTTCTGTTAGGAGGAGAAACTGATGACATGAGTCAAGTATTTCTTTGATGCAATCCTATTTACAGAGGCTGTACAAAGTCCTGTTTCCCCAAACACAGTGGGAACAAACAACAGGAGGCAGCTCTTTGCTCACTATTCTCAGGCCAAGGCTACCCTTCAAAGTTCTCCAGACATACCAACGTCAGTCAGTGGTGCAAAGAGGTGTGATCTGTGACTGACATTACTACCTTGCCAACAGCTTCTAGCACAGCTGCAGCTATATTTACCGGGGTGGAATTAGGTATACCAGCAGAAGTTTTGCAGGAAAAACTGGGTCCAAAGGAGGAATACTTTGCTGGTATAAAACACAGTACAGCTATATCAGCAAAGCACTCTAGTATATACCAGCATTGAGCCTCTTTCCAGCCAGTACTCTGCCCAAGAAGCTCTCTCTTATGGCCTTCTCTCAGGGCCACATTACAAGTCACTTCACTTTCTGTCTCCTGGCTTTCTGCCTCTCTTTGAGTGTTTTCTGGCTGCTTCTGGCTTAGCTGCGGACACAGCTGCAACCGAAGGAAATCCTAGCCCATGTTTGCATTCACTCTAGCCTTTGGGCAGTAGCTGGCTACCTTTGTTTTGGCTATGATTATACAACAGGGCATTAATTTGTTTCCTTATTTAGCTGGAATGGAAAGTGGTTATCGTACCCACCAAGGTCAGTGAAATCTGTGATTGCCCATAGATCAAATACATACTCCCTGGAATCCAAACACCCTTCAGTATATCATACTTAACATGTCCCATGTCAACTCTTTTTCTTCCCTGTCAGCTTCTCAGATGTCCCATTCTTTGTGTCTGCTTACAACCCTATCCTCCCTGCCGCTCAGCGGGCCCCACCCTGTCTGGGAGTCAGCTTTGCTGTCTCCCTCTCTCCCGCCCACCCAGCCAGGCCATGTCCAAAATATTGCTGGTGCTTTCTTAGTGCGGCAAGTGCCAACATTTATCATGAGTCTCACGATATTAGGTATTTTTCTTCAAGTCCCAGCTCCTGGGTTTCTGTGGTTACAAGAGAATCTCAGCCTTCATCTAAAAAAAAAAAATTGCTTGCCTTTAGGGCTACAAAAAAAAGTTGGAAACTGTGAACCAGAGGCTCCAACATGAGGAGACAAATGAAAAGAACCCTGTTGCCGGCACAAAGTGCCTGAGGGGGGCAACAGCAGCGGGGTCCGTCGCCTGGTGTGCACCACGCCAATAAACACACCAGGGTAGAGAAGCAAACTAAGTTTATTTGAGATCTCAAAGTGGTGCTGGGAGACTTGACATGCCTCAAATCCAGCACACCTAAAACAAGCAGTCTGTTCCTTTATATCCATGAGAACTTTTCTCGCTGATAAGCAAGCCCCCGTTTCCCCTCCCTCTTCTGTCCGGCTGCAGCATTCTTTTCTCACACACTTCTTTGTCTTCCCCCTCCCTCTTCTCCTTCCTCCCCCTGTAGCAGTTACGTAAGCGCAGGTGCATTAAGTAATCTTGGCCGCGGCAGCTCATTAGTAAGTTTTCCTTCTGCAAGTTATCTTGTCCTTCTGCTAAAGGTGCACAGGCCTCATTATTTCTGCTTTAGACCAGTTTGAGCTGTATGGCAACTGATAAGGGACATTGCACCTGGCCTTTTCTATTTATTGGCCTGTTAGGTCAATTAGAATTTAAACATGGAAGAACTTTTGCTCATCTGAGGCCTAAACAGGGAGACTGTATATCCTTATTGCCTTTTACCTTTTAAGTTACTTAGGATTATCCTTAGTGACACCAACAACCCCACATTTTTAAGGCCACTCTCAATTTTGGGGGCTGGACTCATGATGTCTGAATGATTAGGCTTGTCAACACAGGTTCCTTTATCACATCTCTGAGACCCAGACTTCTCTCAACAGTGTGCTGAGCCCAACCTTCTGCAACAGCCATAATGTGTAACACTGTACTACAGTCCCCAGAAAGATGTCCTATACAAATAGCACAGTGAACAGACAAACAGCATAATGCAGGCAATCCATTCTCACTTCTCATAAGATTTCATATGCCATGGCAAATCAGGGTAGCATCAGAACACAGCCAACACATCTCGTATACAACCACAAACCTTCTAGGCCCAGATCATGAAATCCTAGCATTTCCCCAAAAAGAGCAAAGACCAGGAGGGTGACAACACCACACTTTCATCTGACAAAGTGGGTATTCACCCACGAAAGCTCATGATCCAAAACATGTTAGTCTATAAGGTGCCACAGGATTCTCTGCTGCTTTTACAGAGTCAGACTAACACGGCTACCCCTCTGATACTTAACATCACACTTGGTAGTGGAGATATGTAACTGTGAAATCAGTGCAAGGAAGACTCAGCTCACAAGCAGTAAAGAATAGTGGCTTATCCAAACTGCAGATTTGGGCTGTGGATTTCTTAAACAGTTATGAAACAGAGAAGGAGGGACGATTACTATCACTGCAGTACAAATTCTCTTGGAAAACTTCTTCATCCCAAAATTTTATGAAGTAGGTATGGAAGTGTCAAGGTTCCTCCCCTACTCTGAACTTTAGGGTACAGATGTGGGGACCTGCATAGATACTTCTAAGCTTAATTACTAGCTTAGATCTGGTAACACTGCCACCATCCAGAAATTTCAGTGTCTGGAACACTGCCTGTCTCCCCAAAATCTTCCCCTCCCTGGGCAGCCTTGAGAGGCTTTTTCACCAAGTTCCTGGTGAACACCGATCCAACCCCTTGGATCTTAACACAAGGAGAATTTAACCATCCCCCTCTCCTTTCCCCCACCAATTCCTGGTGAGTCCGGATCCAATCCCCTTGGATCTTAAAACAAGGAAAAATCAATCAGGTTCTTAAAAAGAAAGCTTTTAATTAAAGAAAGAAAGGTAAAAATCATCTCTCTAAAATCAGGATGGAAAATACAGGGTAATCAGATTCATACAGCCCAGAGGAACCCCCTCTAGCCTTAGGTTCAAAGTTACAACAAACAGAGGTAAAATCCTCTCAGCAAAAAGGAACATTTACAAGTTGAGAAAACAAAAATAAGACTAACACGCCTTGCCTGGCTGTTACTTACAAGTTTGAAACATGAGAGACTGATTCAGAAAGATTTGGAGGGCCTGAATTGACGTCTGGTCCCTCTTAGTCCCAAGAGCGAACCACCCCCAAACCAAAGAGCACAAACAAAAGACTTCCCCCCACCAAGATTTGAAAGTATCTTGTCCCCTTATTGGTCCTCTGGTCAGGTGTTAGTCAGGTTTACTGAGCTTCTTAACCTTTTACAGATAAAAGAGACATTAACCCTTAACTATCTGTTTATGACAGGAAGGATTAGAGAAGCGCAGATGGAAAGCTAAGGCTGCCTACATTGTACATTTCTTTTAAGCCTCATTTGGCTTTTCCTGTCCTTCTGTTTATAACTTGGATATACTTGGAAGGGTTTTAACCCCGTGTTGCTGACATGCCTGTCCTCGATGTGGTGTCTCTAGAGATGTTCATGGTCTCTCCAGACACTTTTCACAATTTACCATGTACCTGCTTTCTCACGGTCTGATTTCAGCCATGAGAAGATAGTTGTTGTTTATATTACCCCAAGGTTAAGCTCTAGAGAAGGCCACAAAAACCCTTCCAGAGAATGTTTGCTTCTTCAGACTGACAGGGAGACCACACTTAACTTCTGCTGCATTAAAATGAGAGCCCATTGCTTAGAGTTTCTGCCCAGTTTACAGAGCAGCAGCAAGCAGGCCTCAGATAAGCTGCTCGGGGAATGGAGATCTGTTGTTTTGGTGGCCATTGAACTTTACACCATCGTGTGTACGGGCCTGAGGGTAGCGGGGCAGATTCAAGTGAGCTATGGGCACTAAGAATCCTGCAACACTTTTGGACTTAACTCCCTGCCCTCCCCTCAGTTCCTCCCAGGAGCTGAAAGCACTTGCTGGTGCAACAGGGGATTTGATTCCAATCCCTCTTCACCCCAGCTCTTGCGCGCAGGGGCTGGAGGAGCTGTTGGGTAACCAGCCAATCAGTGTGCTCAAGTCACTGGCACTCGCATGGTGCCCAAGGTGATACCTGTAGTTAGAGAAAGGATCTTGGGGTGGAGGGCAATCTAAAGCCCTGACTGGCTGAGAGAGCATGAATCGATGAGTTGTGCTCATTGTTAGAGCTGTTGTGTTTTGTGTACTCTCAAAGCTGCCCAGCAGCAGGAAGTGCTATTGGGAACAACTCCAGTGCCACTGCCCTGTGTGGGGAAAGATCTCTCCTTGCTCTGCCTTAATGTTAAAGCAAATATTAGGTTACTGTGTCTCCTGTTTTTGATTTATTTCGTAAGTGTTTCATGCTGTTGCACATTCCACACAGAGTAAATAACCAACAAGGCTGGGGATTGGGAGGGAAAGCGAGGTGCAGTGGGATGGAGGTGCTGTGTGTGGTGGAGAGGTGGGAGGTTGTCACATTGCGTTCATTCTTCCTATGATTATTTTTTTACAAGAGACAGTTGGGACACCTTGCTATGACGTTAGCGAATGTCCAAATGAAAAGCTCCTGGCTGCCTTGCATTGGAACCACCACAGGAAGAAGAGACTGGGCATTTCACTCTATTGCCTCCTCTCTGGTTTGCAACACAGGGTGTCCATCCCAGTTACTGCACCAGGTCAGCACTCTCGCCTAAGGGCAAGGCAGGGCAGGACAGAGCTGAGCTCCCTCATTGACAAAAGGCACCTAGTGAAGCAGCAACAACAGATGCAACGTGGAAAAGCAGAGTCAGAGGGAATGCCAAAGCAAGAACAAGAACTAAATTGTTGCCCCTTCCTGGCTGGCACATCTTCCCCCCCTCAGACCACCTACTCCTTCCCCCTCCCCATCTGGTGCTGGCTCCCCACTTCATTGCCCCCCATGCCCTTCTCCAGCCTGCGCTCCCTCCCCACATGCCCTCTCCACCTGGCACTTCCTCCCTACCTCATCACAACTATATCCCAGCTGAGCCTGAACATGAAGGTCTCTGCACTTCTCTCCCTGCACCCCAGGCTGCGCAGCATTTCCTTAAGAGTCATGGTCTGGTGAGTTTGCTGGTCTTTCCCCTGCAAACCCTGGGCAGATGTGAGGTGTTTGCAAGGCACCCTTAGACCCGCCTGGGCTGTGGGAGCTATTCTGCTTTCAAGGCTACTTACTGAAGCAGAGTCTATACTGCTGTAGTTGCCTCTAGAAGGCCAAAGGCATGAAATGGCCCCACTGTCTCCATGAATCTCGCATGGGGTGGTATTTTCTGCACCTCCCTGACAATCATTGCCAGTCAGGGCTGCCCAGAGGATTCAGGGGGCCTCGGGTCTTTGGCCGCGGGGGGCCCCCGCTGCCAAATTGCCACCGAAGACCTGGTACTTCAGCAGCGGGGGCTGGGGCAGAAGGACCCCCTGCTGCGGGTCTTTGGGGCACTTCAGCAGCGGGTTCCGGAGCGGAAGGACCCCCCGCCGCCGAAGACCCAGAGTGGAAGAAGCTCCAGGGCCCGGGTCCCGCGAGAGTTTTCCAGGGCCCTCAGAGTGAGTGAAGGACCCTGCTCCAGGGCCCTGAAAAACTCTCCTGGGGGCCCCTAAGGGGTCCACAGCTTGAGACAAATTGCCCCACTTGCCCTCCCCCCAACTGTTGCCAGCCCCAGCAAAGGAACTGAAGCAATGGACTCTTGTGATAATTGGACCTAGAAATGTACATTAATTGTGAGCTTGACTGTAAAAACTATGTAAAGTTGCTAAGATGTCACAATAATCTATAACAACAACTGTTGATGGGAAAAGGTGCTGAAAAGATTGGATGATATAATTCAACGACTGTATTAAGCTTGTGCTTGGTAAAAACAGAAGACGTGGAACCAGAAATTAATGAACCAAAATTCATGTGTCAAATATTAGGCCAAACTGGTGGGCAAAATAATGAGGCAACGGGCTAGTCTACCGACCATTCCTTTTGTGGGTCCTTAAAGAAAAATTGGGTAGAACAGATGGAGGCTACTAGAGGAAGCTTCGATTTCTTAGCTGCCACTCCTACCATTTCCTGGGACCCTGGACCTTCGTAATCCTGATCCTAAACAATGTCCTGATCAGACAGGCCAGAGACAGGGCTTCAGATACTTTGCCACCCTGACTGACTCCAGCTGAACACCAAACACCACCAGAGATGAAACAGGATCAGATTTTAGCCGCAGCAACAGCTCCAGCCCATGGCAACTATCTTTTCTTTTCCCGTTAAGGACAGTTATTACCATCTTTCTAAGGCCTGGTCTACACTACGAGTTTAAAGTGATTTTAGCAGCGTTAAACCGATTTAACGCTGTACCCGTCCACACTACGAGGCCCTTTATATCGATATAAAGGGCTCTTTAAATCAGTTTCTGTACTCCTCCTCAACGAGAGGAGTAGCGCTAAAATCGTATTACCATATCGGATTAGGGTTAGTGTGGCCGCAAATCGACCATATTGGCTCGGGCATTATCCACAGTGCACCACTGTGACCGGCTCTGGACAGCAATCTGAACTCGGATGCTGTGGCCAGGTAAACAGGAAAGCCCTGCGAAATTTAGATTTTCATTTCCTGTTTGCCCACGTGGAGCTCTGATCAGCACGGGTGGCAATGCAGTCCCAAATCTAAAAAGAGCTCCAGCATGGACCATACAGGAGATTACTGGATATGATTTGCTGTATGGGGAACAAATCTGTTCTATCAAGCTCCGTTACATAAGAACGAAATGCCAAAGCGTTTGAAAAAATCTCCAGGCTACACAGTGTTGCATGACAAGCGAACGGGAACAGCAGAGACCAGAATGGAGCTCATGGAGGAAGGGGGTACTGAGGACTCCAGCTATCCCACAGTCCACAGCAGTACTCCGAAAAGTATTGCATTCTGGCTGAACTGTCAGTGCTGTAGGTTCAAACACATTGTCTGGCGTGTTCAAGGGAATAGCTCCTCAATTTACTCCCCCCCCACCACGTGAAAGAAAAGGGAAGAAATCATATTCTTGACTTCTTTCAATGTCACCTCATGTCGGGGGGGAGGGGCACCTGGGTAAAAATAGGAATGACTAATCCTGATCAACCTCAGTAGATGGACAGAAAGGCTGGTAACCGTCTTCATCATAAGCATGGGGCTGAGCGTCAATCAGCCCCCCCTTTCATGTGTAAGAAAAGATTCTGTACGCCTGGACAACATAGCAGTGGGATGCTGGGCTCCTCTCCCCCCATACCGCTTAATGTCCTGCTGGACTGTCATAGCCCATGAGGCTGCCTCCTCCTCATTTTATCTACTAAACAGTCACTGTTTCTTATTCTGCATACTTTATAACTCATGACAAATGGGGGGACTGCACGGTAGCCCAGGAAAGGTTGGGGAGAGAGGGAAGCAATGGGTGAGGTTGTTGCAATGGCACCCCTGTGAATGGCATGTAGCTCATCATTTCTGCGGATCTGACACGGAGCAGCTGTGCTCTCTGATACACTGGTTCTCTAGTACACTTGCCCTATTCCTACGGCAGGACTGACCTATTTTTAGAAACCAAAAGGAGGGATTGACTCGGGAGTCATTCCCAGTTTGGCTTTGACATCCCCGGCTGATCTCAGCCAGGGCACTATGAAGCAGCAGACAGTCAGAGGGACAGATAACTGTCATCTCTTGCTAATGCACCCAGCAGCAAGAGGTACAGAGAATGACTGATAACGTTCTGCGATCATGCAAAGCAAATGAATGCTGCTGTGTACGCACTGGAGTATCACCTCTGTCAGCGGCATCCAGTACACATACGGTGACTGTAAAAAAAAATGCTGAACGGCGCTCCATGGTTGCCGTGCTATGGCGTCTGCCAGAGCAATCCAGGGGAAAAGGGTGTGAAATGATTGTCTACCGTTGCTTCCCGGAGGAAGCAATGACTGACGACATTTACCCAGAACCACCGCAACAATGATTTTTGCCCCATCAGCCACTGGCTGTCTCAACCCAGAATTCTAAGGGGCGGGGAGACTGAGGAACTATGGGAATGCTATGGAATAGCTACCACAGTGCAACGCTCTGGAAATCGACGCTAGCCTAGGACCATGGACGCACACCGCCGAATTAATGTGCTTAGTGTGGCCGCGTGCACTCGACTTTATACAATCTGTTTTATAAAACCGGTTTATGTAAAATCGGAATAATTCCGTAGTGTAGACGTACCCTAAGAGACTGTCAAACAAGGGCTTTTCCTTCTAACAACATTCTCCAGCTAAAAAGAAAGAGAACAAGGCATGTTGTTAAAATGAAAGCCTTACTTAATACTTTATATTTCAAATGCTTTAACTTTTTTCCTACTCTGTATTGTTAACAATTAAAAGAATTTTTAATGCTATGTTTACACGCTACTAAGCAGGCTGAGGGTTCTGTATACCAAAACCTAGACCTTGTTTAACACTGTTTAATGCTAGACAGTGACTGAGTTATGACCATACCTCCCATCTAAAGTACTGCAACAGGGCCACCCAGTTTAAAGCCAGCCACCGTTCTGTCTGCAGCAACACTCACCAGAGGAATATTCTAGGGGTTTGTCTAGACAGCAAAAAACACTCAACCCACAGCAGTGAGCCTCAGAACCCGGGTCTACAGAGATGGGCTCGCAGGGCTCATCCCATGGCATTAAAAATAGCCCCGTGGCGGGGCATTGTCAGTGTCTGAGTTGGGACATCTCTACCCCGCTCGTTCGTGCTGCTGTGCAGGAACCCGGAGTGTGTGGCAGGCTGAAATGTGAGTCCCTGGTGGAGGGTTTTGCTGTGTAGACATAGCCAGGGTGTCTGGCTACAGGCTCACAGGGCTGCCCAGAGGATTCAGGAGGCCTGGGGCAAAGCATTTTCGGGGGCCCCTTCTATAAAAAAAATTGCAATACTATATTATCATGGGGGCATCTGCGGGGCCCAGCGCAAATTACCCCACTTGCTCCTCCCCCTCCCCAGGTGGCCCTGGGAAAAATAAACCTTCCACATCTTGACACAAACCCAGTTTTGAGAAAACTTCTTAACAAGCTATCACTGGTTCTCAGCATCAGTAAGTGCTAAAAGGCACTAAAGCTCATTAAAAGGGTTGGATAAATATTTTCCGTCAAAACTTTTTTTGGATCGAAAACTAGGAGTTTTTAAAAAGCAGAAAAAAATCACGTCTGCTTTCCTTCAAAATTTGCTGTTGTTTTTTTGATTGAAAATCTGAAATTAGTCTGCCAAAACCTGAATATGGTTTGGGGTTTCAGAAGCGTGTGGCCAAATATTTGCTGCTTGCTGTGTTTAATTGTTTAAAGAAACAATAAAAAAATTCTGCTTAAAAAAAATTCAAAACTTTTAAACCACCTCAGCTTGTAACCAAACACCTGAGCCCATCCAGTCAGAGATTTTCCAGGTTTCTGATACTTCTGCTGGCTTCCTTGACTATATCTGTCTCTATAACTTTGGGTTCATTTAGGTTAGAACATAAAACGCCATACTGGGTCAAACCAAAGGCCATCTAGCCCAGTATCCTGTCTGCCGACAATGGCCAATGCCAGGCCCAGAGGGAGTGAACCTAAACAGTAATGATCAAGTGACGCTTCTTGCCATCCATCTCCACCCTCTGACAAAAGAGGCTAGGACACCATTCCTTACCCATCCTGCGTAACAGCCATTAATGAACTTAACCTCCATGCATTTATCTGTTTCCTAGGGACTGGCTCCATGGGGTCCCTCAAAACTGGAGACGGTTACTGTGGGTTTGTCTTTAGTATAGACTATGTACATACTCCACGAACTGAGCATTTGAGGTTGTTCCATAATCTGGGATGAGCCTATGTTGTAAAACTGAAATGCCTCAAAATAGCACATGCATGTGAATGACACAGGGTGCTAAAATTAAATAAACCTAAGGGTTCTCAAACTTTGGGGTTGAGACCCCTATGGGGTCACGAGGTTATTACTGGAGGTCATGACTGTCAGCCTCCACCTCAAACCTCTTTGCCTCCAGCAATTATAAAGTGTTAAATATATAAAAAAGTGTGTTCAATTTATAAGGGGGGAAGGGTCACATACTCAAGGTTTGCTAGTGAAAGGAGTCACCGTATAAAGTTTGAGAACCACATGAATAAACCCTCTGAAGCCTCAGGAAATGCAGGGAGATGGGTCTCCCTTGGTAGGGTTGGAATAAATATGCTCTTCTCATGGTGATACCCTCCCCCACTGGCTACTTTTAATGAAGCTACCCTCCCTGACATGAATCTCCCATGACCACTGAAATTAAATTATAGACATGTAATTTGGCATTGAAGAAGTGAAAGGGATGGTAGCCTAAGGAAAAAGCTAACAGCTTGTGCTTTTCTGCAAGCATCAAACTGCTGAATGAGCTTAGGGTAGGAAGCTGTGCCTCCCAAACAGCTGGCCTGCCCCCTATTGACCCCACCCACTTCTTGCCCCAACTGACCCCCTATTCTCAGATCCTTGACCATCCTGCTCCTTGTCCCCTTACCATCCCCCAGAGACCCCCCACCAACCACACCCAGACCCCATCCCTGCTCCCTGTCTCTGACTGCCCTGACCCCTTAGCCATCCCCCAACTGAGTCCTGACAGACTCCTAGAACACCACAACCCAACCCTCTCATTCCTGCCCCGTGACCCCCACCTCCCTGTGTTGGTGTCACTAAGCATAAGCCAAGTAACTCGGGAGGGTGGAAGGCCACAAGGGTATGGAGCCTCCTGGTTTTAGGCCTCAGCAAACAAAGTCCTTCCATGTTTTAAATTTAATCGACCTAAAAGGCCTCAGTAACAGCCGTTATCAATCTGCAACAGTTCTACTGGTCTAAAGCAGAAATAATCGAGGCCTGTGACCTTTAGCAAGGACAGAATAACTTGCAGAAGGAAACTTACTAACGAGGCTGCCGCGCAAGAGTACTTAAGCACCTGCGCTTACGTAACTGCTACAGGGGAGGAAGGAGGAGGATGGAGGGGAAGACAAAGAAGTGTGTGAGAAAAGAATGCTGCAGCCGGAGAGAAGAGGAGGGGAAACGGGCTTGCAGTCAGCGAGAAAGTTCTCATGGATCTAAAGGGACAGACTGCTTGTTTAGCCGGCTGATTCTGAGGGTACTAAGTCTCCAGCCCCGCTTTCGAATCCCAGATAAACTTGTGTTCTGCTTTCCCACCTCGCTGTGTTTATTGGCGTGAGCACTCCGGGCACGGACCCTGCTCTATTTCTTCTGTGCCGCAACACCGTCCCTGGGACTCCGCCCTCCCGCTCCCCTGCCCCGAGCCCACGAATCCAGCACCGCCCCTCGACAGCAGCAGCAGCAGCGCGCTCGCCGGGCCTGAACCCCGCCCGCTCAGAGCCACGTGGTAGGGGCGGGGCTGGGAGCTCCGCGCTGAGCTCACTCCCCGGCTCAGCGCGAGACCTCGCAGCCCGCCCCTGGCACGTGCTCTGCGGGCGGTCTCGGCGCAGGGGCTCCCAGAGCCGCGCTGCCGCTCGTCAGGGCGCTCGTGGAGGCTGCGGCTCGGGCGAGGGCGGAGCCGGGGCAGGCGCTCCGCCGTTCTCCTGGGGCGCCCCTGCGGACCTGGGGCAAATTGCCCCTCCCACCCCGGGCGCCTGCAGGCTCCCACTCGGGGCAGGGGGGGGTGCGCTGAGCGCTGCATGCGGTTTCTCCCTCGGTCTGCTGTGGGACAACCCTGACACCCCATCTGGGGCCGAGCACCCGCAGGGGCTCAAACCCTGCCACGGCCAGAGGCGCCTGGGTGGGTCCGCGTTGGCCAGTGTGTAGAGCAGGTTTCGGCCACCCGCAAATACCGACCGCCAGCCTCCGCCTCAGCCCGCCGGGTCCCTCTGTCCAGGCCCCCGCCCGGTCAAGTTGAGCGCCGCCCCGCCCATCTCTGTGAGGTGAGCGCCGCCGCCCGCCGCGGCAGGTGAGCCCCGCCCGCCCACTCTGTGAGGTGAGCGCCGCCCGCCCGCCGCCGAGCCCCGCCCCGCCGGCCCAGGTGAGCGCCCCCCGCCCCCCCTGGAGGTGAGCGCGCCCGCCCCGCCCGGCCAGTGAGCGCCACCCCACTCTGTGAGGTGCGCCGCCCGCCCGTGCGAGCCCCGCCGCCCCATCTGTGATGGAGCCCCGCCCCCCGGCCAGGTGAGCGCCCGCCCGCCCCCTCTGTGAGGTGAGCGCGCCCCGCCCGCCAGGTGGGCCCCCGCCCCCCACTCTGTGAGGTTAGCGCCGCCTCCGCCAGGTGAGCCCGCCCGCCCCCCTCTGTGAGGTGAGCGCCAAGCCGCCAGTAGGCGCCCCGCCCCCCCTACGAAGTGAGCGCCGCCGCGTACGGGGCGAGTCTTCTCGCTTCATCCCCGGCCCCGAGATGGCGGAGCGCGAGCGGAAGGCGGCCCCGGCAGGCGGCGAGCGGCCCCCCTCGGGGGCCCCGGCCCGGCCGGTGAGAGCGGGGGGGGGCCGGGCCTGGCATGAACCAAAGCTGCCTCCCACCCCCCTTCTGTCCCCACTCCTGCTCGTCCAGTGCCCCCTACCTCCCCCATCCTCACTGCCCTCCACACCAGCCCACCTGCCTCCCCTCACCCCACCCTCTGTCCTTACCCCCACGCCTGCCCACCTAGCACCCTCTCCTGCCTCCCCCAGCTGCCCCCCAGCACTCCTCGTGCCCCAAGCCACTATCCTCTACCAGTGCCTTCTGCCTGCCCCCACCCCCACCCCCACCACCTCTCCCTCCAGCGGGCCACCTGACTCCTCATCTCCTCTCCCAGTGCCCACTCCTGCTCCAAGCCCCCCCACCTGTATCACCCCAGTTCCCACCTCCCCCATTGCCCCTCCCAGAACCCTCTCTTCACTGGCCACCTGCCCCTGCCCCCATTTCCTCCCAGCACCCTTTGCCTGCCCTACTCTCTGACCCATCCCCTACTGTTCCCCCACCTGTCCCCCAGCACTTGCCTCCATGCCAGCTCTCCCACTAACTCTGTCCTCAGCCCCCTTCCAGCCCTGCCCCACAGCGCCTCTGCCCCCAACATCTCCCCACCCTGCCCCTTCCTCTCTCTAGCTTGCCCCTATCCCAGCACCCTCTGCTCCCCATCCCAGCACTCTGACCCCCAGCCTTGGCTCTTATCTCTGCCCCCCACCATCCCTCTGCTCCGTATTCATGGCTTCTGGACCCCTTTGCCCCTCTCCCCCACCTGCTTTGACCCCCTGCCAGTTCAGCCTCTGTCTCTGAGTCTCTGTGTTTGGCTGGCAGTGAGGAGCCCCCACCTGTGTTGCCATCCCCCATACGTGGACCCAGCTGCGAGAGGCCGGAGTGCTACCAGGCAGAGCCGTCAGGCCTGCTGGAGTGTTACCAGTGCCGCTACCTGTGCACAGCCAGAGGTAAGACACACCTGCCTGTGACTCAGCGGATGCTCTGCACTAATTCCCATAGTGCACAGGGCCCTGTCTGGGGAATGCGAGTGCCAGGTGTCCTGTCTAAAGTGGGGGGAGAGCGGTCTGCTGCCCCTGCCCCTGCCGCCTCTTGGCTGTTAGTCCTGCTGAGGCTGGACAGAGGCACCTGCCAGTTCCCTCTGTGCCCCTGGCCGGTAGCTGGATGTGTGTATTGAGCTGCTGGGCTCGCCCTGCCCTAGGGTGACTGGATGTCTCGATTTTTATAGAGACAGTCCTGATTTTTGGGTCTTACTTATATAGGGTCCTATTACCACCCACCCCATCCCGATTTTTCACACTTGCTGTTTGGTTGTCCTACTCTGTTCCCCCAGCTCCTCCTGGGAGAATGAGGTCTGATCGGGGCAGGGGGAGTCCTGATTGACTGTTCTCTCCACTGCCCCACTTCCTTAGCTACAGCAGCCAATCAGAGGAGGGTCCCCACAGGTAGTGCTAACAACCTGTGTGACTCAGCAACCCTACTCCTTTTCAGAAATTTGATTTCCGGGGCTAGGATCTAACCCGACACATTTATCCTATGTATGATGTGTGTACACAAACCCACTATAACCTGACACACTTACCCTGTGTGTGTATCCTTAACACAGTGCATTTTAACTCGCATGTGTCTGTGGGTGCACTTTATCCTGATGGCAATGGTCCCTTCTGTCTTTGGAATCTCTGCGTATGCAGACCTATTGCAACTGAGTGGACTTCAACCTCTGTGTGTGTGTGTACACAGACCCACTTCATCCTGTGTGTGTACACACACAAACCCACTTCAACCCAGTGCTCTTTAACCTATGTGTGTACACACCCATTTGAACCCAGCGCACTTTAGGCCCAGGAGATGGCCATGCCTGCAGCAAGGTACATAGCTGGGATGTATCGTGCCGGTTGGGGATTTTCCTCATTCCAATAGTCCCAAATCCTCTGAGACAAAGACAACACCTGATTCCAGGGGAGCTGTTCACTTGCTGATCCTGGGGCTAGGGTGTGTCATACTACGGAAGGGCAAGGAAGAGGTTGTGCCAGTGGCCGGTGAACTCTCACTCTAACTCATGCCTTAAGCTGAGTGTGGGTTATTGAAGTGAGGGCTCTGGTCAGCTGCACATGTCTCTCAACTCTTGTGACTTGCTGGTGGGCATCAACCTACAGGGAGCAGCAAAGCAGCAGGAATGGGATTTGCTGTTGATGCTGAGAGGAGAGCAGAGGAGGCTAGATAAAGGGTGTCAAGTAGTTATTACAAGCTCATACAAGGAGTTGTATCAGTGGATTATGGAACTTTGCCCAGTATCAGTTGCAATAAAACTCCTCCAGAAACCTGTTGGGAGCAGGGAATGGGGGAGGGTTTTGGTGCCTTTGCATGTGTGAATTAGTTGCTCAGAAAGAGTCAAGTTGCTGTCAAGTCCTCTTCTTTAAAAAGCTGCCCCTTTTCTCCTACATACTGTTTTACAGCAAATCCAACCTCACACAGCAACTTGCCTGCCATATCCTCTGCTGCTGTCATGTAATGCTCAGGGGTAAAGTCAGGGCCTGCATCCAGTACTGAGCCATCACCTGGGCTCTCTGCTACCTTCTCTGACTGGACAGTTTGGAGGATATATGACCAAGTTCCTTTACGCTTTATTCCAGGCGCCAGGGTGAAATCTGTGTACCTTTCACTCCTAAGACACTTCTCTCCACTGGCTGAAGTGCATAGACTGTCAGTTTGTGAGTACAGGGATTGAGATGTTTGGCACAGTTAATTTGCCGTACAACCCCATGGACACTGAAGGGAGCTAACTGGATCCAGCAGCATGTCCAGCTACTGCTGGCTCTGAATGTTCAGGGAACGAGAAGGCTAGGAGTATAGCATGTTCCCAGCCAGGCGATTGGCCCTTCCCTAGGTTTGGAATACAGGGTGTTCCCAGCTGGTCCTGCCTTAGGTGGATTCTTCATTTGTACCCCAAAGTGGCTGAGTGCTTGGCAAAGTTGTGAGGCTTGCGCTGTCCACAGCATACAGTGGTGATGAGGGATGCCCTTGGTAAGGCTGTGTGCCTTTTGGGGTTTGAAGCAAGTTAAAACAAATTAGATTTTCAGAGCCTGCTAACAGCTGTCTTTACTTCCTGCTCTGGGGCTGGTGGCTTGTTTGCATTAGTGAGTTGTTGCTCCTGTCTGTCAAGGTAGCTGTGTCACACCCCTCAGCATGACAGAGTGTCCACAGAGCCCATGGATTTATCTGAAGTTGTGGGTGCTCAGCACCTAAGAAAAAAGGCCCTTAAAATATAAAGATCAAAGCAAAATAGTCTCTCCTCCTCCCTCCTAAAGCAGATAGGTTGGAACTTGGCTGCTGCTTCTGGTCCGACCCTGCATTCAGAGGGCAGGTGAGGAGCTCTCATATTAATCAAGCTGCTTGATTTGTTTGGATTTGTAACAATTGCAAGCCCCTCCCCAGAGATCCAGGTACTTCAACAACAATTGAAATACACTTGACAGTAGGACTGTGAGGAGTAGTTCCCCACTATGCTGTATGGCGGCCTTGTCATCAGACACCTAAGGAAGAAGTTGGGCTTTGCAGTCATGGGAAAATGTACAAGTTAGTGCCATCAGGAAACTGGTGAGGAAAAGGTGGGCCTTGCATGTTGTCCTGTGGTCATCTTTCCCTCAGAGAGCTTCAGCTACTTAATTCATGGTCAGCAACAGGCATACCCTCCCTCATTCCCTGGTGCTGCTGTGAGAGAAGGCAGCCCTCTTATAGTTATGGGGGGTGCAGGACCTTCTCAATAAGAGACTCATTGCTAACTGGCCTTTGAATTGTTCATCTTTGCAGCTTGCTGCCAGCTGGTGGAAGTTCTGCTGACCATGCTGATCCTGATCTGCAGCTCTGTGTCCTACAGTTCGACAGGCGGTTACACCGGCATTCCCAGCTTGGGGGGCATTTACTACTATCAATATGGAGGGGCTTACAGTGGCTTTGATGGGGCAGAGGGGGAAAAAGCCCAGCAACTTGACACCCAGTTCTACCAATTAAAGCTGCCGACAGCAAGGGCTGCAATGGCTGTGGGAGGGGCCCTGATGGCCTTCTCTTGCCTTCTGGTTTTGGTTGGTGTGCTGCGGCTGCCATGGCATTTCCCAGTCTGGCTGCTGCTTGAATGCACTCTGGACATATTGATTGCACTTGGCTTCCTGCCTGCTCTCTACTTCTACTTCCACCATCTGTTGGATGCCTACGATTCTCCAGTGTGCAAAGAGAGAGAGCATCTCTATGAAAGCAAAGGCTACCAAGGCTTCAGCTGCAGTGTGCATGGGGCAGAGATAGCAGCTGGGCTCTTTAGCTGCATTGCCATTATGGCGTTCTTGGTCAGTGCTGGCCTTGCTGTCAGGGGATACAAAACAGTTCATCAGCTGAGAGAGAAGTCAGTGCAGGTGTATGAGTTTTAGGGTGGCTTGTGCATACCCAAGCTGTCCTACCAGCTCATCTCTCTGTGGCTGCCAGCCTGGACACCAAGAAGGGGCAGCACCATTTTCCCTAGCTCAGGATATTGCATCTGCACTGCTACAATAAGAACGCAGGACCGTGACCACAACAAGCAGCCCTACCATGAGAGAACAGCTCCAGCTAGAGCCAAGCCAAGCTGCTCTTAGCCAGCCCTCGCATTTAAATCTTGTGAATGTGAGCAGAACAGATGCATTCTTAGTTCCACATCTGCTCCATGGCTCTGCCTGTTAGCAGCAGGGCTGCCCAGAGGATTCAGGGGGCCTGGGGCAAAGCAGTTTCGGGGGCCCCTTCCATAAAAAAAGTTGCAATACTATAGGAGGCCCCTGTGGGGCCTGGGGCAAATTGCCCCACTTGCCCCCCCTCTCGGCGGCCCTGCCACTTAGACCTGATTATCAGTGATTTCAGTGGTCACTTAACAAAACAAAAGACTATCTATGGAGCGTAATCAGCTCTGTCTTTAAACAGTGGAAAGGGGCAGGTCAAATAGTACCTGTGACTCAGGCAGACCAGCAAGCAAAACACCTGTCCCCACCCTCTCTCTCTTGATTGCTCTCAATCTGCACAGCTAATTACAGTTCTATTGCCTTTTACTTGGTACACAAAGAACAACATTTCATTCCCAACCTCCCTACCCTCTGACATTCAAGTGATTTTGTAACCCAAACCCCAGCAAAATGCTATCATCTTGGGGCAACAAGATTGTTTGCTGGATCTAGGTTTAGATAGTGTGAATGTAAATAAAATCTGTCGAAGCCTTTCTCCCAAGTCCCTCAGCTCATACTTGCTGTGGAGAGCTCATTAGACTTTTGTTACCAAATCATAACTTGGCCAAGGTTCCGCGAAATGGATCACTGCATCGTCATAAAAACAAAAGTGATAAGGAGCTAAGTCTATTTCCTACTTTTCAAATCTATATACTTTTTCAGATACGTGTATTTTATCATACACTTATTATGCTTTTTAAAGATATTAATTGTTCAATTTTACAATGCAGAATTCCAAACAAATCACTAAATTGGCAACATTGCACATATAATTCACAAATGGCGTTGGAGGGGTGTTGGGAAATGTTGGTGGGGTGTTAGTGGGTGTGTGTAGGGAATCCCTGAACCTCTAAACATAGAAGCTGTTCAGGTTGTGTGGAACAGATTTCATCTTGGGCTATTCAAGAACGAGGCAAAGATTTCCACCCCATCTTCACTGGGACAGCCCTGGATTCTTTTTGATTTCCTTCTAGTAAAATACTGAGAGTACGAGAAAGTAAATGTAGGTGGAGTGCAGGACAACTTTTTAGTTTTGGCATCAATGACTGAACCAAAGCCATGTCGGTTCAGCCAGGTCTCAGCATGCCAGATTATTTTTAGATCAGCAGACTTCAGTTATTTGGATATTTGGACCAGTGAATGTCTATTGTGTGTTTGACAGTCTATCGTATTTGCCTCATTAATGTCTTAGTCACTGTCATTGATCTTACTGGCTCCAAGTGACAGGGGATTTCTGGTCAAGCTCAGATATGTTAATTGAATGGTAAACAGACAATTACAAATATATAGATTACCAGACCAAGTCCCAAAGTGGACTGTCATAACAGGCTATCCTGCCTTCAACTCTTTTGTTGTTAAAAAAAAATATCATTTAAAATAGATTACATGGGAAAATTATAATGAACAGAAATAAAAAGCAAATCTTGAACTCATCTGATATCCCAGATAATTGCATGCCATGTAAGCATATTACTGCGATCTCCTGGCCACTGTACATACCTACTACGGCATTTTAACAACGCAAATGAGGTTAACCTGCGTTACTGAGGCCCAAATCTCATGTTCTGTGTCAAAAACGGAATGGAAAAAGTATAATTTAACATGACTTCTTTAATCCTGAAAAGCAGGACCTCATATTCTCTCCTCTTCCAGGAGGAGCAGTGATGTGAGGCAACCATTCTTCCTGCAGTCCTCACCACATCAAGGACAGATCTTCACTAACTAACCCTGCAACCTGAACTTTACACCTTTGGTTAAGAAAGGAACTCCTGTTTTGAAAATGTATTGCATTAATAAATAAAATAATACATGTAAAGATAAAGTAAAATGTAGCATATAAAGCTCAAGAGATAGGCACAACAAGTACATCGTCTTCTTTTTGCAGAACAGACTAACCGCGGCTGCTACTCTGAACACCTTGGCACAAATAGGGTGACCAGATCAGGAGGCAGTAAAATAGGACCCACCATCACACCCTTCACGCCCTGAGTCTCCAACTGACTTTGCTGCGTCCCCCTAGTAGTCCCTCAGCACAACTCACCGTCCTTTCACTTCTCTCCTACCTCAGAAACCTTCTATGCCTGCCGCTAGAACCTGCTGCTCACTGCTGGCTACCTTTGTCTCCAACCTGCCACTTGCTGCCACCGCTCGCCCCGATTCCCACTGCACCCCCCCCCCGAGGCATATAACTCAATTCAAAACCCCGGGTCACTATATTGCATTACTCAACCACATCAATCAATCCAGTTGCAGTTTTGTAGAAATCTCGCATTATGCACCTTGTATGAACTTTTACGATGACTTTGTATTAACCATTGGTAATTATGTTATAGTGGCTCCCAAGGGTAGTATAATTAAGTGTAAGAAGAAAAAATGGTCTCATTGCTAGAAGTGGAATGAGATCTTTCCTCCACATTGTAATTCAATTGCCCTATTGATATGAATTGAGGTTGTGGATGAGGGAGGTGGGGAAGAGCAGCACCTCCAGACAGCGCAAACCTTGGAGAGAGGGGACTGGCGGAGGCCAGACCCCAGACAAGGAAGCTTTTGCCTAGGGCTGGAGTGGGACGGAGTTTGGTGCTGGGTGCAGTCTCTAGGGCTTGAGGGCACGGGGTGGCTGGACCCAGTGGAACAGCAGGCTGGAGACTAGACTGAACCCACCACCCAGGCCTATAGTCTCCATTCCCAGGCCCAGGACTAGATGAGAGCCAAGATATGTTTGCCCCTTACCCCAGGCACTGCTTCCACTCTTGGCCTCTCTCCAGCCATTGTAGTGATTCTGGTGTGCTGCATTCAGGGTGATTTCAAGTGGACCCCTGTCACGGAGTCCCCGGGCGATGCTCTGGAACTGCTCCCCCACTAAGCCGTCAGGACTTTGTTCGGAGCCTCCTCTCCTTGGAAGCAGACTTGTTCGTGGCAAGAAGCTCACACTGTACTTCACCTCCTGGGTCTTCCTTGGAGATTTCGGCATCCTCTGCCCCTCCGTGTGCTTCACAGCGAGCCCCCAGGCGGGGTCTGCGGGAAGCCACAGGTTTCTGACCCACTTTTTGCATCAGCGTGCTCTTTTAGCCATGCAGTAAAACAGATGTTATTCGATGACAGAAGGGTCTAAACAGAGCTTTGTAATACAGCGATAACCGGACCCCATCGGCCCGGGTCCATTCTGGTGGAGCAGTGACCAGGAACCCTATTTCTGCACCTCACTCCTCATCCCCAGCAGCCCCAGACTCAACACCCCCTTTCAGCCTCCTTCTTGTCTCAGTTCTTTCCCGGCCAAGACGGTCACCTGAATCTCTTTGATCTTCCAACACCTTCAGTTTGCTCTTTGCAAGAGAGGGCCCAGGGCATCAGTGCTAGGAACAGAGTGCAGGCATTTTGCCACTGCCACTTTTGCTCTGCAGCAATTATCCACACACCCGTTATTCCACCACCATAGATACCTTAAGACTGGCCCAGGGAACACTGAGGCACCAACACCATATCAGGCAAACATAAGTTTAAGCGAGTCAAGTTCATCAACAACCCTCAACCCTCTGCCTAAATTCACCCCTGTTTTGCAAACACTCCCTCCCCGCAAAGCCGGTCTATTTTATTGTTGCAGGGCAAATGAAGGAGCCATAGTTTAATGGAAATTTTCAGCCCCTACAGCGGTCTTGCAGCAGGGTGCAGGGAAAACAGAGTTGATGGGAAGGGAACTGGTTTGGATAGGAGCCCCAGTCCCCTTCCTTTCCAAAATAATTTGGAAAGGGAATTAGATCATGCCGTGCCTCAGTTTCCCCTTCTGCAGGGAGATGGGGGGGGATAAAAGTCTCAGTCTGCCGTGCCATATTGCAGACCGGGGGCTTTTTTCCTGGGTTACATTACATGATACCAACTTTAATTCTGAAAGACCCAGGCAGGCACAAACTCACCCTCAAACAGCAACACCCTGAAAACCACAACGCCACCCCAATATTACAAACTTAGGGGGAATCACAGGGTCAAACACTCACGGTTGGAAGTCCCAGCAGCTCTTCAGGTGAGTGAGTGAGGTCACTGCAGAGATTATTCCTGTTTCACACCGAACCAGAAGCTCAGTACTGTCTCTTCCAGGTGAGTGAGTGCTCAGTGCTGGGGGGAGGGAACGGGAGAAGAAAGGCATACGGGTTGCAGCCTCTCTCCCCCACTCCTGACCTGCACTCAGCCGCTTGACCAGAGGCAGAGTCAGCGTCTCTGGTTGCCTAGCAGCAGCAACAGCTGCTGCTTCCCAGAGACAGCCGGCGCTGGCCAGGGCCCCTTCAGGCTGCGGGGCCCAGGGAAAATTGCCCCACTTGCCCCCCCCCAGGCGGCCCTGGTTAGCAGTGACTAGCGCACTGCTTGTGCTGATCTCAGTATCTTGGGACTAGAGGGGCCCCTCCATCCCCTGATCTGCAGATGTCCCAGCTCTTTCATTGGCCATAGTCCCGTTTCTCCCATACAAGATAGAACTACCAGCACTTGGCAAGATACCTTGTTCATTAGCTAAGACTGAGTTTTTCACTTGACCTTAAATAAGCACAATGGGACTTCATCTCTCATCTCATCACTGCATGTTTGAACAACTTTGATTCCCAGCTGCTTGCTACAGCAGTGCAGGAAGCAGGAGAGAATGACATGGAAAAGAGCCCAGGCTCGGCCATTAAACCCCGCCACTAGCTGTCCTCTGAGCCTGTGTTTCTTCACGTGGTGGAGGTCAGGGGGTCACCTTTAAACAATGGTTATTTTTTTAAAATGTAATTGATCATATAAGAAAATGATTCTACAAACCTGATCATTAGCAGAAGGGTGAGTGAGGACAAACACCAACTATTGTTCCCATAAAGCAGGGGTTCTTAAACTGGGGGGTCAGGACCCCTCAGTGGGTCCTGAGGTTATTACATGGTGGGTCACGAGCTGTCAGCCTCCACTCCAAACCTTGCCTTGCATCCAGCATTTATAGTGGTGTTTAATATATATAAAAAAAGTGTTTTTTGATTTAGGGGGGGTTCACACTCAAAAGGTTTGCTATGTGTAAGGGGTCACCAGCACAAAAGTTTGAGACCCACTGCCATAAAGCAGAGTGATGTCACTCAGGCAGTAGAGTGTGACCCTAATGATTAGCTGAGTGCTACATGCCTGTGTGGAGCCTAGCAGAGAGGCCATGCACAGGGCAGGGCTTTACACTATAAGAACATGTTCAATAGCACCTAGAATTGAGTCTGTGACCAACCCATGGGGAAATGGCATGAAGGCCGGGGAACATAATGGATCACAGTGGAAACAACAGAAGACTGAGCAAGATCTGAGACTTTGGAAAACAGAGTTCAGCTATGAAAATTCTGCTGTCAGATCTCATCATAAAGCCTCCACGCTTTACAGTAAAGATTAAATGCTGAGCTCTTCTTTGTATTCTTTATAAACAATTAAAGGTGAACTTTACTCTTAAACTTTGTTTGACTTATTTATGGAATATAAGAGGCAATGGCTCTATGAAACCATGAACAAGCTTCAAAATGAAATGTCATTTTACAGCAGCCCCTATGTGTAGCATCCCTTCATTAGCACTGACCATATGGGAAACATGCAGAACCAACATGACTGGCCAGCAGTGCCTAAAAACCTACCAGTGAATACAAGTGATGTTTAGCCTCTAGTGTTTCTCTACCTTAATTGGCACCAGTCTCTACTCTAAATCATCACATGAGATCATAAAGCAGCAAGTTTGAGCCAGAGATATGGCAGTTGAAGAAAAAGATTAATAAAAGCCAATTATCAGCTGAAGTATATCTGGTTTTGCTTGGTAGTGCTCTCTTTTTGCTACCTGTCACTCATCCTCTAGGGAACTGGGAGGGGAAATGGTACTTATTTAGCAAATCCTCTCAACTCTCAAGGCAAGAGGTGAATTATCTGCCCTCCATTAGCGCAAAAATACAGAGAGAGGAGAACTCTATTCCTGCAGCCTGCATAACCCATAACAGCCAAATAAGTAGTGTTACCCAGTGTATTCACTGCAAAGCTCTGTCTAGGCACAGTGGCTCGTGTCAGTCCTAGCCACAGGCTAGTGATGTTCCACTTTCTATCTGCTGCAGAACCTTTGGAGAGCTGCACAACAAAGTACTTCTGAGGCAAAGCTACTGGCCAGAACTCCTCTTCACATGAAGAAATTCCACCCTGAAGATGCTTTACAAGTACTTTATAAGGAGGAGGCCTTATTGGGGGGCGGAGGGGGAAGAGTAGCCCACTCAGCCAGATGACTGAGGCCATGTCTACACTAACACATATGTCAGCAAAACTTGTATCGCTCAAGGGTGTGAAAAAAAAACAACAGCCCCCTGAGCGGCATAAGTGCTTGTGTACACAGTGTTATAGACTCATAGACTTTAAGATCAGAAGGGACCATTATGATCATCTAGTCTGACCTCCTGCACAACGCAGGCCACAGAATCTCACCCACTCCTGTATCAAACCTGTGTCTGAGCCATTGAAGTCCTCAAATCGTGGTTTAACGACTTCAAGCTGCAGAGAATCTTCCAGCAAGTGACCCGTACCCCATGCTGCAGAGGAAGGCGAAAAACCTCCAGGGCTTCTGCCAATCTGCCCTGGAGGAAAATTCCTTCCCGACCCCAAATATGATGATCAGCTAAACCCTGAGCATGGGGGCAAGACTCACCAGCCAGACACCCAGGAAAGAATTCTCTGTAGTAACTCAGATCTCACCCCAACATCCCATCACAGACCACTGGGCATATTTACCGCTACTAGTCAAAGACAAATTAATTGCCAAAATTAGGCTATCCCATCATACCATCCCCTCCATAAACTTATCAAGTTTAGTCTTGAAGCCAGATATGTCTTTTGCCCCCACTACTCCCCTTGGAAGGCTGTTCCAGAACTTCACTCCTCTGCTGGTTAGAAACCTTCGTAATCAGATGTGCCTAAGTGTCCACTTGCATGCACAATCACAAGTGCACATGCATTTTTGAAGATGTATACATGTATCTGCAGTTTAGAAAAATCAAGCCTT